>NW_016802964.1:0-15980 GCF_001698545.2 Rhinopithecus bieti | reverse complement strand
TGGGTGCAGCACACCAACATGGCACAAGTATACATACGTAACAAACCCGCATGTTATGCACATGTACCCTGGAACTTAAAGTATAATTAAAAAAAAAAGAAAAGAAAAGAGATGGTAATTTTGAGGCCAGGAAACAAAATGCTGAAAACAAAGATGGTTGTTAGTGCTGCCTCTTACCACACATTTCAGTGTGGTAAGGACCTTCCTCCTACACAGCAAAAATATCTATGTCAATTATAATATATGTCAGTCATATTATATCCTTGAGGCGAGGGCAGAGATCAGCTATGACATAAAAATGACCTTTTCTAATATAATTCAGTAATTTTCAAAAGCTGAAAATTTATTAGGTTGTTTTTTGGCTTTGTCTACACAGTGTTCTTTTAACAAAAAAAATCCATCTGGTGTCAAATATCTGAGTCAAAATGTCATCTACCCTTTCATACAACTGAGGATGCAGCATTTATCAAATAATTCAATACATTTCTAACAAAAGGTCCCCCCAGAATATCACGGGACTGGTGAGGATGTTGCACACATGCGCTCTCTCTCTCTCTCTCTCCCTCTTTCTCTCTCTCTCTCTCTCTCTGTCTCCCTTCCTCCCTCTCTCTCAATTTTTTATTCTAAATTGTGACTGGAGCTAAGATTGCAGCTGGTGTGAGTTAGAGGTCAAGAACTGTAACTGAAGAATGGGTTCCTTTGGTTCAGATCCTGGCTCTGCCACTTAATTAACTGATGCAGGGCAAAGCTGCTTGGCCCCTCTCCACCTGTGTCTCTTCATCTGTAAAATAATAATAGTACCTACCTCACAGGGTTTGAATGATGATAAGTGAATATATATATATAAAACTAAGGGTAACGCCTGGCTCACAGCAAACCCTCAAATGAATGCTAACTATTATTACTATTCAGTGCTGTTTTTCTCATTGCGAATACCACATAGTGGAATTCAAACTCGGAAAGCCAAAGAGCACTTCTTTTGGGGATTTCAGTTGTCTCGGTGAACTTCAGAAGTTTCTGATAAGTATTTATACTTTGGTAGCACAGCAAACTTGTATTAAGCTTTCTCAATTCTTTTTTTTTTTTTTTAATTGCTTCAAAGACCTGCACACAAACATTTGCTTTTGGCCAGCTGACAATTTCCAAGTTGAAAAGCATAGAAAATAGCACCCAAAAGTCCATTTTAAAATTGTTTAGTTGAGTTTACATTCAGGCTGAGGAATGAGACACTCCTGTTGTTGAAGTGGATTTCCTCTGCCTAGAAATGGTACATAGTTTTCAACAACAATGCTTTAAGGTAAGGGTATTTTTCAGAATTACTTTTCTTCACAACAAAACTACCTCTCGTGTTTATTGAACTGCAGTGTTTTCTCTTCCTGGTTTATATTTAATTTTAACACTTGTCAAACTCTTTTAGGATAAAAGAAAATGCAAACCATATTTATAGAAACTGCAGTATAATAAAATCCATTAAAATGGCCACTTTTATGAAGCAGACATTTGAATATACTGCTCACATTTCTTCTCAGTACTTGTAACCAGTTAGAGGGAAACATGGTACGTTTGACCATTCTGTACTTCTGACAGTTCTCTGGCGGCAGAGTGAACGGGAACAGAACGAGTGATAGCAATCGGGCGCCTTTTGACGGTGCGCGATTGTATGACACGATGCTGTTTCTTCTTAGGCCCTCATGACATTCTTCAGTAAAGTGATCGCCAATGAATCAAAAAACCGAATGAGTCTGTGGAACATTTCTACAGTGATGGCACCAAACCTTTTCTTCAGTAGAAGCAAGCACTCTGATTGTGAAGAATTGCTGTTAGCAAACACTGCAGCCCACATCATCCGCCTAATGCTTAAGTACCAGAACATTTTGTGGAAGGTGAGTGACACTGTGATGACAGGTCCTCCTCGGAAGTCCATGGCCTCAGGAAACGTAAAGGCTCCGTGACTGGGCAACTCCCTTGGTCATAGGGAAGAAATATGAGAAGATAACCCCAGGTGGCTGTGACATCCTTACACCTTCTGGAAGGGCTACTCTTTATCACAGTTTCCCTTTGAAACAGGGATCCACATAATTTTTTTCTAAACTTTATAAGGACGATGTCACCATTTCTGGCTCCAGGATACCGAGTGACTGGGAGGAGTTGCCATGCCTAAAGGCAGAATCTACTAGGGAGGTTAAATTCAAGCGTTTTCCATCCAGTCCAAGCTATTTTTCTTCTCCAGGTTCCATCTTTTTTGATCACTCAAGTAAGAAGAATGAATGAAGCCACGATGCTGTTAAAGAAGCAGCTCCCCAGTGTCAGGAAGCTGCTCAGGAGGAGGACCCTTGAGCGGGAGGTAAGACAGCGAACAAGGCACGGCGATTGTCCACTGCCTAGATTTGTACTCCTCCAAGGCAGGCACAAAGTAGCTTGTCATTTAGAACCAAGCGTTTTCTATTCTCAAGGATCAGGGAGTGTTGTAACTATAAACATCCTGGAAAGTGGGTTCATGACAGAGTACCGGGGTCTTTGCGTCTTGTTGAGAGTTACGTGCCTTTTGGTTAAAGTTCTTGAAATCGTCAGGAAGATTGGTTGAAAGGCTAAAACGGTTCTCGCAAAAGCTGAAAGTCAACATTTTAGTCCCTGTCAACTTGATTTAAGGGCAATCCAGTATCCAAATGTCTAATACTTGGGAAAAGAGATTTCTTCATTGATCAGATAGTAAAGGAATAGCTAATCCTTAAATTATTTTGTGTGAATTCATTACATTCCAAGGAATTCAGAGTTTTGTTTTAACACAGTTATTTGTGTGGAGGCACATAATGGAAACAAGTTTTAGAAGAATTATTTTTACTGCTTTTCTTTAACTTGAGGGTGATCACAAGTGCCAGATACTGCATTCAACCTTGAGGAGGATGTGGAGATACTCGAAATTTACTTTGCCCTCAAAGGAACTTACACCTAATGTGGGAGACAAATGTATATGAGAGCCCCAGGGGCCCAGCAGGGAAGCACCAGGCCCGCTGTGTCAGGGCCATGCAGAGGACAAGGAAATGTGCTCTAACGTGGGAGACTGTGGTTGGCTTCATTGAGGATGCAACATTGGAGCTACATTTTTTTTTTTTGAGACAGAGTCTTGCTCCTCTGCCTCCTGAGTTCAATTGATTCTCCTGCCTCAGCTTCCCGAGTAGCTGGGACTACAGGCATGCGCCACCCTGCCCACCTAATTTTTGTATTTTCAGTAGAGACGGGGTATTTTTAGTAGAGTAGGGGTTTCACCATGTTGGCCAGGCTGATCTCAAACTTCTGACCTCAGGTGATCTGCCTGCCTCAGCCTCTCGAAGTGCTGAGATTACAGGCATGAGCCACTGTGCCCTGCCTGGAGCTACACTTCTTTTTATAGAGTTGGAGTCTTGCTCTGTCACCCAGACTGGAGTGCAGTGGCATGATCATGGCTCACTGCAACCTCGAACTCCTGGGCTCAAGTGATCCTCCTGCCTCAGCGTCTCCAGTAGCTGGGACTACAGATGCATACCACCACACCTGGCTAACTTAAAAAAAATTTTTTTATAGAGACGGGGGTCTTGCTATATTGCCCAGGCTGGTCTTGAACTCATGGCCTCAAGCGACCCTCCCACTTCGGCCTCCCAAAGTGCTGGGATTATAGATGTGAGCCACTGTGCCTGGTTGGAGTTGTGTCTTGAAGGATGGATACCACTGTGAAAGGAGAAAGTCCAGGGAAAATAACAGTAAATGCCAAGGCAGTGAGGCGGGAGGGAGTGTTGTTGATTTACCGTAATCGTGATGAAAGACTGTATTCTCTGACTCATAATAGGGAAAGTGACTTCATATCAAGTAGAACCAATACTTTTATTTAGAAATGAAATTTTTAAAAATTTGTTTTAATTGAGGAAAAAATCACATAATATAAAATTCACTATGTTAAGCATTTGAAATTGTACCAATTCAGTGTGTTTTAGCATATTCACAATGTCCTGCAACCATCTCAGCTTACTGCAAGCTCTGCTTGCCAGGTTCAAGTGATTCTCCTGCTTCAGTCTCCCAAGTAGCTAGGATTACAGGTGCCTGCCATCATGCCTGGCTAATTTTTGTTATATTTTTAGTAGAGACAGGGTTTCACCATATTGGCCAGGCTGGTTTCGAACTCCTGACCTCAGGTGATCTGCCCGCCTTGGCCTCCCAAAGTGCTGGGATTGCAGGCATGAACCACCACACCCAGCTGAAGACTTTCTCTAGTAAGTCCAATGTCTGGACTTCCTTAGACAGTTTCTTCGGAAACTATTGGTTTTTTGTCCTTGTGTAGGAGCAATATTTCCTTGACTTTTTTACCTAACAGCTGTTTGTTGAAGACTGGACATTTTGAGTATTACAATGTGGCAACTTGGGAAATCAGATTCTTCTCCCTCCTCAGGGTTTGTTGCTTCTGCTCTTGTACCTATTGTTTGTTTGCTTCATGACTTGTCTCGTGAACTGATTTTGTAAAGTCTGCATTCTTTGTTTTGTGTGGCTATGGAAGTCTGTTCCATTAGTTTAATGATAACTAATGATTAGACAGAGATTCTCTTAAATGCCTGGAACTAAAAAACCTCCCAGTCTTTGCAGATGAGCAGTGTGTGTGCTGGGGCACACCTTTAGCACTCAGCAAAGCAGTTTCTAACTCTGCCTGAGCCCTCGCTTCCTGCTTGCACAGACCCTGAGGATCAGCCAGAAGTTTGTGTTTCCAGCTCATTCTCAGTCATGTGGCCTTTATATTCTCAGGAATATTTTAAGGCTTTTTATAATCTTTATTTTCCAAAGCATCTCAATCTCCAGCCTTGCCTCCCAAGCTTTTTAGTTATCTCTTGTTTTCCTCAATTCTGATCCACTGCATCAGGCAACTATGACAAAAACACTTGCCTGTAAGTGTTTTTGACATTACACCCCTTTAGCACCCATCAAGTTCCAAGTTAGGCAAGGTAAAGGCAAGCCTTTTGAGCCAGTCTTTGAGGGAGCCACCAGACAGATGAGAGCAAATCATTAGAATTCTTGAGCGAGGTTCATTCTGCTCCCTGTAGTACCCATGCCAGAAGTGCAGGCCGTTATTTTCAAGGGTATCACTGAATTGGAGAGCAGGGATGGAAAAGCATAAGTAAAAATGACACACAGCTCTTTCTCTTACTCAAGCACTCCCCTAGTTGAAGCCTTTGGATTTGTGTCCAGAGTTCTAAAAGAGTCAATACTGATAGTTTTTGCCAGTTCATCCATTGCTTTGATGGAGGGGCAGCCGTTTTCACTCTGGAAAACCGTAACAGTATAATTAAATGTGTGGAACAGAGGTCAGGTCAGGCCTTGTCAGTTACTACCCATATGAGCCTGGACAAACTACATTCTTTCTTTGAGCCTCAATGTTCTTATTTTATAAATTGGGAGGGAGGGCAGATAATGATCTGTCTGTTTCACAGAGCTGTCATTAGGATGGACTCACATGGTGTGTGTGTGTGAACTGTACATTGCTATCCATGTCACTTTAATGTTTTATTGTAAATAGAACCAAGATAGAATGTAAAGGTTGTAAATACCGTAGAAGCAAACACTTAAAGACGAAGAAACAGTTTTTCTTTCATACTGTTGTACTATGTCGCTTTTGGTTTTCTGTTTTGTTTTGTCTGTTTGTTTTTTTGAGATGGAGTCTTGCTCTGCCGCCCAGGCTGGAGTGCAGTGGCGCGATCTCGGCTCACTGCAACGTCCACATCCTGGGTTCAAGCAATTCTTCTGTCTCAGTCTCCCGAGTAGTTGGGGCTACAGGCATGTGCCACCACGCTCGGCTAATTTTTTTGTATTTTTAGTAGAGACGGGGTTTCACCATGTTAGCCAGGATGGTCTAGATCTCCTGATCTCCCCACCTTGGCCTCCCAAAGTGCTCGGATTATAGGCATGAGCCACCGCGCCTAGCCGCTATATTGTGTTTTTAATTCTTAATTTTGATTGGAATAGACAGTTCATTAACAAGTTATAAATTTAGAAGTCAGGAAAGACCATAGAATAAAAATCAGCCACCTCTGACTTCCCCTCCTGGAGACAAATAGTATCACCAACGGCAGGGTGTGTGTACAGGAACATGCAGGTGTGTAAACCTTCTGAGATGCTCTATCCACTTACCAGCAAATATCAGTGTATGTTCTTTCCCTTTTAACATGAATGTAGCATACAGTCCTGAGTCCTGCTTTACTGACTTAACAAATCATGGGGGATTATTTTATATTAGTCCACAAAGCCGGCACCTTTGCTTCTCTGCTTCTTTTGCATGCTATTCCGTAGACACACCGTAAGTTATTTCAGCAGTCTCATATTGGTGAACAGTTTGTGTCTAATCTTTTGCTGTTACAATCCGTGAGTCAGAGAACAAACATCTGTATACATCATTGTTCACAAATGAAGTATATTTATAGGATAAATGCATAGACGTGGAGCTGTTGGATTCAAGTGTGTATACATTTTATAATTTTATAAATATTGCCAAAGTGTTCTCCATAAAGATTGTACCAGTTACACTTCCAAAAGCAACATATGCTTGTTTGCTCAACATTACTCCAACATTATTCCTAAAGACTCTGTTTGCTTTAGACTGCAAGCCCCAAGACTTCAAAGGTACTGCAAAAATCACCCTCGGCAAGAAGAATGGTAAGAAAAATAATTTCCTTTCCCTTCCATTAACTCCCTATATAGTCTTCTCTGGCAACATCCACCACATTTATGTATAATGTTTGTCATGAACTATCCTTCAAACTTGACATTTTCCATGTGGCACATAAAGGAATGGTAGAGGGACCTGACTAGCTGATGATTCAGAATGTGTGCCTGGGCCTCCTATTCACAGCGACAATGTTGTGGAAAGTTATAGAAGGAACGAGATGATGACGATCATCGGTCAGTAGTGTCAGAGTGTGCCATCTATTGTATAGGGAGAGGCTTCTGGGGAGCTGACGAAATAGGACATAGACGATTAAAGGCGTACTTTAGGAGTACAGTCTTGGCTACAATGAGCCTGGGACTTGGCCCCCATCCAGATGCAAATCCCTCAGTATCTTTTCCTGAACTCCTGCTGTCATGGTTCTTGCTGGTAATGTTAGGAGAATACTGTAAGAACTGACTCTGTTCTAAAATATTTTGTGTTCGTTCCTTAGGGCTGCCCTAACAAGGTACCACAAATGAGGTGGCATAAAACAATAGACATTTATGATTCTTTCACAGTTCTTGAGGCTGAAAGTCCAAAATCAGGGTGTCAGCAAGCTTGGTGCCTTCTGAAGTCTGTGAGAGAAGCACCTGCTTCTTGCACCTCTTCTGCTTTTGGTGATGCCAGTAATCCTCGCATTCCTCAGCTGGCCTCAGCTTTCAGCTTCACATGGCGTTCTTTCTTGTGTCTCCATGTATCTTCTCTTCTTATAAGGATGCAAGTCACTTGGGTTAAGGGCACACCCTACTGCAGTTTAGACCTCTTATGTAATGGCCTCATCTTAACTAATTACATCTGCAATGACGTATTTCCAAATAAGGTCACGTTTCGAGGTACTGAGGGGTTAGGGCTTCAATTTGTCTTTTGGGGAGACAGTTCAACCCATAACATATTTATTCTAGGGTATAAATATTCTAGGGTATCAATACAATATTGATAGAATGTGACCATAAGGAGTCCATTTATATAAATCATCTGTATCAACAGCACTATCCTTTGAGAAGGTACAGATTTAAAACAAGAGACACCATCTTTCCCACAGCCACTTACCCTGCTCTGCAGTGTGTTCAGTGCACTTTGAGGGGTCCCGTGTCAAGTGCCCCTGTGGAATTGAATTTGGGCCAGCCACTCATGGCTGCTAACTAAAGAAAGAGGCTATTGGAGAAGCCATATTTTCTAATTGACTCTTAAAATTTTCAAAAGGTTGATCTTCTTAAAATATATTGAAGTACAGAATTCTGCTTAAAGCAGGGTCAGTTAGGAGTTTGTCCAAGAAATGCATGAATAGAAACATTTGAACTTTGTCATAACCCAGTTTTTCCCCCTCATGATTTTAAGTCATTATAGCAAGACCTGCCCAATGTGCAGTGAAAGTAAAATCCCAGGTTAAGTTTAGTCATGAGTGAGTCTCCAGCTGAGAAAGAAAGTAGTGTTCCATTCTGGTTAATGTTGATCGTACTGACGTGTTTTCCTAATTCAGAGTAGCACTGATTTTCATAGCTCTTAAGTGCATCATTGAGCTGATATTCATCCTAGTTTGACAGAATGTACTGAATTTCTCCTCCTTGGCAGTCTGACGTGCCGGAAGGAGTCATACGGGTCCATGCTCCACTTCTCTCCAAGGTATCCATGGCCATTCAACTCAACAATCAAACCAAAGCCAAAGACATATTGGCAAAATTTCAATATGAAAACAGGTGAGTCAATGTGAATGAAGGTCTCTGCACAAGAAGGAAAACGTTTATCAGACGAATAACTTTCTAGGCATTTACAAATTTGACCTTTTGTAAAATATAGAACCTGTTACTTTAGGGAGTTTACCAGTGGATTACTAGAATAAAAAGAGAATGAATGAAGTTAGATATGTGATTGCTAACAACAAAAGCTGTTTTTCAAAGGAATTTCTAGAAATGGGATTCTTAATAGGTATTGTGTATCTTGGTAGCTTCATTTATTCAGTGAGTTTTAACTTTTATTTTATTTATTTATTTATTGAGATGGAGTTTTGCTCTTTTTGCCCAGGCTGGAGTGCAATTGCACAATCTCGGCTCACTGCAACCTGCACCTCCTGGGTTCAAGTGATTCTCCTCCCTCAGCCTTCCGAGTAGCTGGAATTACAGGCACGCATCACATGCCTGGCTAATATTTTTGTACTTTTAGTAGAGATGGGGTCTCACCATGTTGGCCAGCCTAGTCTCAAACTCCTGACATCAGGTGATCCGCCCACCTTGGCTTCCCAAAGTGCTGGGATTAGAGGCATGAGCCACTGTGCCTGCCCGAGTTTTACCTTTTATTTGAATGAAAATATAGCAAGTTAGTTTTGTGGATATCCTGATAGTCCTTCAGGAATAACCGTTTCCTAGACTTGCACTGGCTTTAACATGCCTGTGTCAGATAGAGATTATGTAGTTAAGTAGATACCATAGCTGTTACTTTCCTTAAAACATACTACTAATAATTCTTAGAATCAGGATGATACGTACAAAAATTCTTTTTGTAAATCTGCCATGGTCACCTTGAAGGGGCACAGATCATGACAATTTTTGTCTGGACATGCTTACTAAAGAATAAATATTTGTCTTCTGGTTTATAAAGGATGAGAAGCACTCGTTTATCCATTGTAGAGCATGTATGATTTGCTGTCTCTAGTAAGACTGATGGATGGGCCTTAAAATGAAAGCATTCCGGTCATGTTGAAAAGAAGTAGCCTTGTTGAGCAAAAGCCAATTGAAAAAGTTAACATATTACATGATTCCATTTATATAACATTTTTGAAATTAAATGTTATTGATGGGAGGATGGATTAGTTGCCAGAGGTTGGGAGGGTTGATTTGGAAGGGAGATGGTTTTGGTCACTAAAGGCCAACATGAAGGACCCTTATGGTGTTGGAACTTGTGGTGTTGGGATCTTGACTGTGGTGATGGATAACTGACCTTCTATAAAATTCTATTGCAATTAATACACACACACACACAAATGAGTACAAGTAAAACAGGGAAATCTGAATAAGATAGGTAGATTGTATTAATATCAGTATCTTGATTGTGACATTATGCTGTAGTTCTGTGAATTGTTACCATTGGGGAAAATGGCAGAATACAAAGAATCTCTCTATATTATGTCTTACAACCACATGTGAATCTACAATTACTTCAATAAAATTTAAATGAAAAGAAAAACAAGTAGCCAGTAAAAGCCATCTATGGTGTGAGGTCAGGATTTTCTACCATCAGGAGAAAAATTCGGGAGATGGGTGCACCAAAATCTCAGAAATTACCACTAAAGGGGTAGTGGAAGGTAGGGGTGGAGGAAGGCATAGTGACCGGAAAGGCATGCTGATGGCCTTGGAAGTTTTTTTTTTCTTTTGGTATTAGATTATATGATGTGTGAAAATTCATCAAGTTGTGTACTTCTGACTTGTGCGTTTTATGTATAATATATACACACACGGTAACCCATTTCCCACTTGCCCCAAGAATACTGCACTGAGAAAAGCTGCACTTTCCTTCCTAAATGGGAAATGGGTTAAAAGACAAAAAGAAGGGTAGACAGAGGTCAACAGGAGCCCCAAACATGTATATCTCTTTGCTCTTGGCCTGGACACCTCCATGTAGGCAGTCATATAGAGACTTGAAATACCATTCAAGGGATTTGGGTATTCAATAGGCTTCTAGTTACAGATAATACAAAGCTGACTTTGTACTCTCAAGTAGACCTTTTGTAGAAAGAAAATGTTTCTAATAAAAATAAATTAGAACCAATGACTCCTGATAGACTCAAATCTTTTATAACAACTTCTTCAAAAAATCTTAGTAACTCAGGAATGGAAAACCAAACATCATATGTTCTCACTTGTAAGTGGGAGCTAAGCTATGAGGATGTAAGGCATAAGAATGACATAGTGGACTTTGGGGACTCAGGGGGAAAAGGGGGAAGAGGGTGAGGAATAAAAGACTACAAATTGGGTTCAGTGTATACTGCTTGGGAGATGCATACACCAAAATCTCAGAAATTACCACTACATAGTTTACTCTTGTAACCAAATACCTGTTCCCAAAAAAACCTATGGAAATAAAAAACTTTTAAAATAATAATTTAAAAAAAATTTTGCCCTATCTGTTCTCTTTACTTGTTAGAACTATGGCTTATTTCAGTTAAAGTGTTGTAAACTGGCCCTGATTTTGCATCTTTCACTGGAGGCTTATTTCTGACTGCCTACTCAGACCCCCGTGTGTTTAAGTTAAAAAAGGAGGGAGAAGACCCATTCCTTTCAGGTGCTCTCCCTTACAACTAGTAAACCCTGGATGGTAACACAACAAAAGGCAGAGAAAGACTCTGAAAGGTGGAAAGACGAGGCCTTGAGAAATGACACGATATAAGAAATAAGGAAATGGGAGTTTCCTTATCCCCTCCCATGTATCCCAGACAGAACACCGTGGAAACTTCCAACCTGCAAGTGACAATAGGCACAGATGAAAAAGAGCTCTAAGGAAAGCCTAGCCAAAGGATTAGGTAAAGGGGTGGCCTAACCACAGAAAACCTTTCTGGCAATATCTGCCCTACTCCAGCCAAACACCAATAGAATAAACACACCACCGCCCCATGGTTTCAGTGGATCCAAGCAGGGAGTGGATCTGCCATCCACCACGTGCCACCTAACACAACCAGGTGGGTGGTCTGATTCCAAACCAGAGTCGTGTCTGCAGGGTCCTGCAGTGAGCTAAGCTTTCACCTTCACCCAGCAGCAATGAAACACAGTAGCAGTGAGGCAGTGCAAGGCAGGCCATTTAGCACAAGTGTCAGTAAGGCCCTGAGCGAGCTGAGCCTCTTCCCCCGACCATATGAGCAAAACTGAACAAGGCAGGTCAAAGCAGAGCTTCCCTGGTGCCCTTACTAGTATCAGTCAGCCCCAGTGGGGAGCTGAGCCTCCACCTGACACCTGGTGGAAAGGGGTAAGATGTGGGAACAGGTGACACTCTGCTCCCTCCCCTCCTCTTTTCTGGTGTCAGTGGGGCCCAGTGAGTAGCTGAGCTTCACCCTCAGCCTGCAGCAACAAGGCAGTGTTAGCTTCTGTTTTCCACCACCCTGGTGGCAGCAGAGCCCAGCAGGCAGCTGATCTCACACTCCCAATTGGAGGCAGTGAGGCAGAGTCAGTTGCTGTCCTGCTTGCAGTGGGGCCCAGCATGAAACTGAACATACATGGCCACCCAGACCTTGTGCTAAACCTCAACAGGAAGACTACCTGCCAAAAAATGAAGATTAAATAAGCCCCAGAGTCTCATCGTATCATATCCAAAATGTTCACAATACAACCCAAAATCACTCATTAACCGAAACATGAGTGAGAAAAACAAACCACGATGTCAGCACTAAACTAAATCAAATTTTAGAATTTTCTGACAAGAATGTTACAGCAACTGTCACAAAAAGTACTTCCACAAGCAATTATGAATTCTGAAACAAATGAAAAAGTAGAAAATATCAGCAAAGAAATAGATGTTATTTAAAAATACAACAAATGGAAATTTACAGAACTGAAAAATGCAAAAACTGAAGTAAAAAACTTGCTGAATGAGTGAAAAAACTTGCTCAGTAGTAGGGTGAAGATAACAGAGGATAGAATTAGCACACTTGAGGACATATCAATAGTTTATCGATTATGAACAACAGAGAGGAAATAAACCAGAAAAAAAATCAACACAGCCTCAGGGACCTATGGGAGTCTAACAAGTGAGCTAAGTGTCATACAGAATCCCAAAAGGAGAGGAAATACAGAGTGAGACCTGTCAACTGTGAATTCTATATTCAGCAAAAATGTCCTTCTGGAAATGAGGGAGATATAAAGACATTCTCAGATGAAGGAAAACTAAGAGATTTGTTGCTAACAAATTGACCCATAAAGGATGGCTGAAGAAATTTCTTTAAACAAAAAGGAAATTATAACGAGGCTTAGAACATCAGAAAGGAAAGGAGAACATCGGAGTGGGTACAAAGAGGGCTATAAACTATCCTACTTCTCATGCATTTTTAAAATCACCTTTGGTGAGAGAAGCAAAAATTATATCATCTGATATATTGCTCATTGTACGTAGAGGACACACTTAAGACAATTACATTTTAAAATGGTGGCACACCCCCACTCCCTAAATGTGGTCTATGCAGAGTGACTTCCTTCCAAAAAATAGTGTGTAAAAAGGGAAAAAGCAACTTTACACCCAAGAAATCTGACCTCAGTTAGGTGATCGGGTTAATATTAGCAGTGATGAGTCATGTTGATAGTATCCAAGTACACCCTTGATACGATAAAAACAGCCCTTTATCTGTGTGGTCTTCCTCCAAGAACACATAATTCCAATCTAAACATGAGAAAAACATCAGAAAAATCCCAATCGAGGAACATTCTGTAAAATACCCAAGCAGTACTCCTTGAAACTGTTCAGGTCATCAAAATTAAGGCAACTGTGAGAAATTATCAGAGCAGTCTAAGGAGACTCAACTACTATATTAATTTCCCAGTGCTGCCATAACAAATGACCACAAATTGGGTAGCTTAAAAGGTGGAAATGTATTCTCTCACAGTTCAGGAGTCCAGAAGTCTGAAATAAAGATGTCAGCAGGTAGATTCCTTCTAAAAGCTCAGTGGGAGAAACTCTGCCATGCCTCCCTCATAACTTTTGGTGGTTAACAGCAGTCTTGGCATTCCATGGCTTACACGCCATTTCGATCTCTTCTCCCATCTTCACATCATCTTTACTCATTTTAGGTGCCCCCTAAATCCAGCATGATTTAGTCTCACGATCTTTAACTAATTACATCTCTAAATGCCCTATTTCCAAATAAGGTCAAATTATGAACTTCAGGGCGGGCATGAATTTTGGGGGACACTGTTCAGCCCCCTACAATTACTAAATGTAATGTGAAATTCTGGATAGGATCCTTGAACAGAAAATGAACATTAGGTTAAAATGAAGGTAATCTGAATAAAGTATGGACTTTAGTTAATAATAATGTATCAATATTGGTTCATTAATTATAACAAATGTACTACATTAATATTAGATGTTTATAATGGGGGGAGCAGTGTGAGGCATATGGGATCTGCCTATACCATCTTCATAGTTTTTCTGCAAATCTAAAAGAGTTCTAAAATTAAATATTTATTTTAAAATTGTTTCCAGGATCTTACCAGTTTTTTTAAAACTACCACTTTTCAATGGTAAAATAATTTCAGAGTAAAATAGGTAAAATTTAGTTATGCCAGAATATCAGGATTATCTTTCCATTTTAAAAATGAAATCTATGCATGCATCAGTGATCCTCCTTTAACTTATGTGATTCTGAATTCAAAGAACTGAGAATAAATAGAACTATCACACTCATATGAATAGCTACTACCTTAAAAAAAAAAAAAGAAAAGAAAAGAAAAAAACAATTGCTGGTGAGGATGAGAAGAAAGCAGAAATCTTGTGCACCACTTGTGGGAAGTGGGGGTATAAAACATGCTACAGCCACTGTAGAAAACAGTATGGTGATTCCTCAAAACGTTACAAATAGAATTACCATATGATCCAGCAATTCCACCTGTGGGTACATGGCCAAAAAATTAAAAGCAGGGCCTCATGGAGACATTTTACTCTCATGTTCACAGCATTATTCACAATAGTTAAAACATGGAAGCATCCTAAGTATTCATCAACAGATGAACGGATAAGCCAAATATGTATATACATATAAGGAAATATGATTCAGCCATAAAAAGGAAAGAAATTCTGACATATGCTACAACATGGATGAACTTCAAGAACATTATGCTAATGAAATAAGCCAGTCACAAAAGGATAAACACTATATGACTCCACTTAGTTATGGTCGGAATCATAGAGACAGAATAGAATGGTGGTTGCTAGGGCCTAACAGGGAGGGGAAATGGGGATTTACTGTTTAATAGGCATACAGTTTCAGTTTTACAGATAAAACGAGTTCTGAAAACAGATGCTGGTTATGGTTGTTCAACATTATGAATATATTTAATACCACTGAACTATGCACTTAAAAATTGCTAATATGATACATTTTGTTATGTGTATTTTACCATGATAGAAATATAAAAACTTTTAAAGGAATAAATATCATTAATTTTAAGTGTGAGGATAAAAACTAACAAAAGTACATATCATTTATTAGTAAAACATCAATATCAGTAAACTGCAATACGTTACACATGTTCTGTAATATCCAGAGAAACCACAAAGCCATACAAAGCAATATACTAAAAAATTCTATAAATAAAACAAGATAGAATCCAGAAAGATAGGCTGGGCACGATGACTCATGCCTGTAATTCCAGCACTTTGGGAGGCTGAGGCGGGTGGATCATGAGGTCAGGAGTTCGAGATCAGCCTGGCCAACAATGAAATGCCGTCTCTACTAAAAATACAAAAATGAGCCAGGCATGGTGGCGGTCACCTGTAATCTCAGCTACTCAGGTGTCTGAGGCAGGAGAATCACTTGAACCTGGGAGGCAGAGGTTGCAGTGAGCCGAAACCACACCACTGCACTCCAGCCTGGGTGACAGAGTGAGACTCCGTCTCAAAAATGAATACATAAAATTTTAAAAATAAAATTATGTGGGATGCAACTAAAGCTGTGCTGAGAGAAAAATTTATAGCAGTAAATGCTTCTGATAGAAATGAAAGATCTCAAATCCACTGTCCAAGTTCCTACCTCTAAAACTACAAAATAAGAGCAAAATATACCTAAAACAACCTGAAGGAACAAATTAATAAAGATAAGCAGAAATAAGTGAAATTAAAACAGGAAAATGATAAAGATCAGTGAAACAAAAGTTGCTTTTTTAAAAAAGCAATAAAATTGATAAACTCCTAGAAAGACTAACAAAGATAAAAAGATGACACACATCAAGGATATCCAAAGTCAAATGGGGTATCACTAGTATAGTACTTCCATTAAAGGGATAAAAAGGATTACTGTAACAACTTCACAGCTAATAAATTCAAAACTTAGAATGTACCAATTCCTCAAAAAACGCTAATTACCAAAATACAAGCAAAATGAAATTGACTAGCTGAATAGTGCTATAGCCATTAGAGAAATTGAATCTATAATTTTAAAGTTTTTAAAAGCTCTCCAAGCCCAGATGGTTTTGCTGGAGAAAACTAGCAAACGTTTAAAGAATGAAGAGTAATCTAGAACAATCTTTTCTAGAAAATAGAAGAGGGAGTAATACTCCCTAAGTCA
>NW_016802963.1:109882-111910 GCF_001698545.2 Rhinopithecus bieti | reverse complement strand
GCTAAAGTCTGTCTCATGGCCTGTTCTATGTCTCCATGTACAGACTGCAGGAGATATAATTCACCCATAAAAGACAGCTGAAATATGCAGTGCTTTGAATTGTTTTAATATTGTGCATGAGGGACCGGAGGAGAAAATTAACTGCCGTATGCTGCCTCATTCAAAGTATCAGATGGATAATAATAAAAGAGAAAATGTATAAAATCATTTAGAGCCATTTTACGACCATATGTTCAACTTCACTGACAATAATCAACTACAATATATTTCAGAAAATAGAAGTGGTGAGAGTATAATCCTGTTCATTATATTGGGTGTTAGACTTCAAATCATTTGAAAATCTTATGAATATATAGCAAACGTAGTTTGTAACTAGCGATAACTAGACATCTGATAAAGATGAATTCCATTACTCATGGGGCATGTTTTCATCTTTTGCCATAACTCAAATTTTCCCTTCTTCAAAGGTCAGGCTACAAACATATACTTTTCAGCACATCCTCCTAGATATACTACAATTCATGCAGATTCCTCTCTCCCATCATGCCCACCCAATTCTGTACTTGTCCCATAGATATATTAATATGTCGTGATTATTATTTTCTTTAAAAAAGTCACCATAGGATTTCTTTAAACAGCAGGAATCCCTAGTGATACCTTTCTTATTTTCCTTCCTCCTTCTCTCCATTTTAATGATCTCAATGTATTGTTTGTGTTTATATGCATGTCTGTTTTCCTAAATAAATATGGAATTCTCGAGGATGTATGAATAATGTTACTTGGGATATTAGATCAAAAGATGGTACATATTAGGTTCTGAAGAAATTACCCGAATGAAGGAATAAATGTAAACTACTATGTTAATCAGATCATTCTCTTTACATTCAACAAATACCACGTGAAAAGCAAGGAACTGCACATCCACTTACTTATTTAGACTAATGGAGTACTTTATTTCTGTAGTTTATTTTATGTCTGCAACACCTTATCTCCTATATAAAATTTAGTCACCCAAAATCAGAGACAATGCAGGATATGGAATTTTGGCTACAGCTAAGTCAGGTGATTGCTAAGTCCTCTTTCCAAAATCAATTGTAATGGTGGGTGAAATTGACAAAAATAATCAATTAACCAATCTGGCGATTGGCCAAAGAAATACAACAATTTGAGAATCATGCATTCTTGAAAACCTGATGTTCTTACCCGTGGGTAAGAACAGTAGGAATCTGTGGTACTGCTTCTTCCATTCTTATTCCTCCCCACCGTCCCCACAACGCTATCTCAGCCAAGGCATAAATTCTATTAGGGTGTGGAAGGCCATGAGAACTGGAAGCTGTTCTGCCACTATCAAAGGGGGCTCACCTGATTTGGAAAAGTGAGCATTGGCCACACTCATGCCCAACAGTGTTGTCAGTGGAAGTGATCATCTTGAACACAAGGTGAGTAAGAAAATTTAACAGCTTTACTAACTGGAGGCTGCAGTCATGGTTGGGATAAACATAACTCTGGAATGGAGGCCCAAGCTAGCTACACACTTCTGGCAAACCCTGAGGCTGCACACATGGTAACATACTTATCAGAAGTAGATTTTTATAAGATGTGAAAGGGCCCAGAATAAAGTAAAGTCTGCAAGCCTGCACTTTGAAGAAAAAAGAACCCACATCTAGATATATCATAAGCCAATCACTGAAAACCAAAAACAAAGAGAAAATCTTAAAAGCAACAAGAGAAAGAAAAAAAAAAACTCATAACATATAGGTGAGCATCAATATAATTAAGGCTGACTTCATAACAAACAGTGAAGGCTAGAATAACATATTCAAAGCGATAAAAGAAAAAAATATAGCCAACAGAACAAGACACATAGACATTGCACTCAGCCCAATTCTCTCATGCCTTCCTTATAAAGTTTTCCTTTTATTTATTTATTTATTTATTTATTTATTTATTTTTTGAGACGGAGTCTCGCTCTGTCGCCCAGGCTGGAGTGCAGTGGCCGGATCTCAGCTCACTGCAAGCTCCGCCTCC
>NW_016802963.1:103959-107495 GCF_001698545.2 Rhinopithecus bieti | reverse complement strand
TACAAGAAAAAACAGATTTAATGCAACAGAAATGAGAGTCCAGAAATAAACCTTTACATTTATGGTTAGTGAATTTTTTATTAAGGTACCAAAACAAGCACAAAAATTCACTCAAAATGAACCATAGACATATGTGTAAAAGTTAATTTCCCATTCTGTGCTTAACTCACAGTAGGTGTTCTGTCACTGCTGTGGTCTTTCTTGGCTTCAGATGTCTCAGGCTGATTATGCATAAAAGTTCACAGCCTCAGCCAACCCTCCAGGTTATATGAACACCAATGCCACCTAGAAAAGAACTTGCACAGGAACTCCTATCTCACATTCAGTGCATCTCATCACTCCAAAGTTCTACGAATGGATGAGGAAGCCACTGTGTGAGGTATAGGGAAAAACAAGCATTCATATTCAGATTTATTCCCCAACTCCATAACAATCATTGAAATACGTTTTCAATCTACTTAATGCACTGCTTTTGAGTTGTAGATATTTTTAAGTGACCATAGTTATTTTCTCTGGTTTCATACAGGGCTGGGCCACACAGTATGTACTCAAGATTTAGTAGTTAATTGACTGAACTTTATAGGTGAGTTTTCACAGGTTTTACATGAGATAATGTGTCCGGAATTAGGGAGTTCTTGGTCTCACTGACTTCAAGAATGAAGCTGCGGACCCTGACAGTGAGTGTCACAGCTCTTAAAGGCAGCACATCTGGAGTTGTTCGTTTCTCCTGGTGAGTTCGTTGTCTCGCTGGTTTCAAGAGTGAAGCTGCAGACCTTCGTGGTGAGTGTTACAGCTCATGAAGGCAGTGCTGACGGAAGAGTGACCAGCAGCAAGATTTATTGTAAAGAGCAAAAGAACAAACCTTCCAGGCTGCAGAAGGGAACCCAAGCGCGTTGCGGCCGCTGCCTCGGGCAGCCTGCTTTTATTCCCTTATCTGGTACCACCCACATCCTGCTGATTGGTCCATTTTACAGAGAGCTGATTGGTTCATTTTGACAGTGTGCTGATTGGTGCATTTACAAACCTTGAGCTAGACACAAAGTGTTGATTGGTGCATTTACAATCCTCTAGCTAGAGGTAAAAGTTCTGGAAGTCCCCACCTGACTCAGGAGCACAGCTGGCTTCACCTGGTGGGTCCCGCCCCAGGTCAGGGTGGAGCTGCCCCCTAGTCCCGCAACAAGCACCTGGACTCCTCAGCCCTTGGATGATTGATGGGACCAGGCACCACGGAATAGGGGGCAGCGCCCCTCGGGGAGGCTCTGGCCACGCGGGAGCCCACTGCAGGGGGACTCAGGCATGGTGGGCTGCAGGTCCCGAGCCCTGCCCCACGGGGAGGTGGCTGAGGCCCGGCAAGGATTTGAGCATGGCGCGAGCATGGCGCGGGTGGGCCGGCAGTGCTGGGGGACCCGGGGCACCCTCTGCAGCTGCCAGCTCCGGTGCTAAGCCCCTCACTGCCCTGGGCCGGGGGCGTTGGCTGGCTGCTCCGAGTGTGGGGCCCGGGGAGCCCATGCCCACCCGGAACTTGCGCTGGCCTGTGAGCGCCACCCGAAGCCCCAGTTCACGCACGCGCCTCTCCCTGCACACCTCCCCACAAGCAGAGGGAGCCAGCTCCGGCCTCAGCCAGCCCAGAAAAGGACTCCCACTGTGCAGAGGCAGGCTGAAGGGCTCCTCAAGCGTGGCCAGAACGGATGCCACCAAAGAGGCTCTGAGAGCAAGGGAAGGCTGCCAGCACAGTGTCACTTCTCAATAAGATGCCAGGCCACTTCCTTGGAAATATATATACAAAAGCAGCTGCTGTGCCATGGTTCTATAAAAGGGCAGTATTTACTTAGCGGCGTTACAAATTCTTCTCAAAGGTCTGAAGATGTTTCCCTCCCCAATGAACTAATATACTTATTTCATTAAACAGTGGTAGTTATGTGGTATAGAATGGTAGTTAAATAAAGGATACTATGGAGCCAGATTGCATGCATTTTAATCTCAACTTCTCCATTTCCTAGATTGAATTTAAATCCTGAGTTCTCTACTCTATGCTTCAGTTACCTCATTTATAAAATGGACATAGAATCTATTTTATAGGATTCTCGTGAGGATTAAATGACAAAGAAAATATTAAACAAATGTTAGTGATCCCACCCTTTCTCTTCCACTACACCTCTGGGAAAGGAGAATAAAGGACACAAAACTGCAAAGAGATTTTCACAGTGTTATTGGTGGTATACAGATGGTATATAGTCTAGCTTCTTAAAAGTAAAAAATTGAAAGCAATTTGTATAGTCTGCTTTCCATAGAAGCCAAGAGGAGAGTTTATTCTATGTTCTTTGAAGAGAGATAACTAGTCTGGCTGACTACAACAGGCTGTGTCACACAGTCTACAGTTATTGATTGTGCCACGCAGTCCTACATTATTGATCTTTAAATGTAGCATTGTGTCCAGAATTGGTGGGTTATTGGTCTCACTGACTTCAAGAATGAAGCTGCGGACCCTCGCGGTGAGTGTTACAGTTCTTAAAGATGGTGTGTCTGCAATTTGATCCTTCAGACATTCAGATGTGTCTGGAGCTTCTTCCTTGTGGTGGGTTTGTGGTCTCACCGTCAGGAGTGAAGCTGCAGACCTTCGTGGTGAGTGTTACAGCTCATAAAGGCAGCATGGACCCAAAGAGTGAGCAGCAGGAATATTTATTGCAAAGAGCTAAACAAAGCTTCCGCAGTGTGGAAGGGGAACCCAGTGGGTTGCCGCTGGCTGGGGCAGCCTGCTTTTATTCACTTATCTGACCCCACCCACATCATGCTGATTGGTCCATTTTACAGAGAGCTGATTGGTCTGTTTTGACAGAGTGCTGATTGGCTAGGACACAGCTCAGCATTCAATGCTGTCTACAATCTGCCCCAACTACTTTGTTCAGATTTACCTTTCCCTAAGCATGTCATATGCCTCATTCTCTAAAGTGCACTGGATCACATTCTTTTATTCAAGGACAATCTGTACTTTTCCACTTACTCTCCTTATCTCCAATATACAAATCTAACCTACCCTTAAAAGTCCACCTCAAATGCCATCTCTTCCATCAAATGTTCCTGACTCTCCTCTAGCCATAATTAACTTCTCGCTCCTCTGTTCATCCACTTAGGCTTTGTGGGACATGGTAAATACTTCAGCTTTTTCTTCAAGTTCAATAGAAATCCACTTAAGACTTAAGCAGCAGAGTAATATGTTTTGATTTACATTTTACAACAATCATTTCTATTGCTCTTTGGGTAAAGTAGGGATAAAAATGTTGAATCAAGACCACGTAGGAAGCTATTGCCCTAGTTCAAGCAAGAGATGATGGTGACTTGACTAAGCAAATGGCATATATATGAAGAAAAGAGGGCTGATTTTATATATATATATATAAAATATTATATAACAATCCATATTTATACATTATATAATATATTATATGTATATATTATATATTATATGCTATATATGTATATAATATATGTACATATATTATATGTATATATTATATAAGTACACATATTATATGTGT
>NW_016802963.1:101095-103690 GCF_001698545.2 Rhinopithecus bieti | reverse complement strand
GATGCCCCAGTCTCAGCCTCCTGAGGAGCTGGGACTACAGGCGTGTGCCACTGTGCCCGGCTAATTTTTAACATATATGTTATATTATATATATATATTATAGAGACCCCATCTCTATAATATATATGTTTATGTATATATTATATAACATATATATTATATATATTTTATTTTTCCAGGAAGCAGACTACTCATGTAGGACGTAGATTTGGAAAAGCAAAGGTAAGGAGTTTAATTTTTATTTTGAGATACCTATTTAGACACAAAATGAAGATGTTAGTGGGCAGTCAGATATGAGTCAGAAATTCAATGGAGCAGAATGAGGTAGAGAAAAATATTTTGGAATCAATGGAATAAAATGATAATCAAAGTCATAGGACTATGTGAGATTACTCAGAGAGATAATCTCCCTCTTCCCTCTAGTAGTCCCCAGTGTCTATTGTTGCCATCTTTATGTCCACAAGTACCCAAAATTCAGCTCCCACTTGTAAGTGAGAACATGCAGTAATTGGTTTTCTGCTCCTGCTTTCACTTAGGATAATGACCTCCAGCTGCATCCATGTTGCTATAAATGACATGATTTCATTTTTTATGGCTGCATAGTATTCCATGGTGTATATATACCACATTTTATTTATTTGATCCACTGTTGATAGGCACCTAGGTTGATTCCATGTCTTTGCTATTGTGAATAATGCTGTGATGAACCTATGAGAGCATGTGTATTTTTGGTAGAATGATTTATTTTCTTTTGGGTACATACCTGGTAACAGGATTGCTGGGTCAAATGGTAGTTCTGTTTTAAGTTTATTGAGAAATTCCAAATTGCTTTCCACAGTGACTGAATTAATTTACGTTCCAACTAACAGTATATAAGCATTCCCTTTTCTCTGTGGCCTTGCCAGCATCTGTTGTTTTTTGGCTGGCAGAATGACTATAATAATAGTCATTCTGACTGGTGTGAGATGGTATCTCACAGTGGTATGGTGGTTTTGATTTGCATTTCTCTAATGATTAGTGATGCTGAGCATGTTTTCATGCTTGTTGACTGCTTGTGTGTCTTCTTTTGAGAACTGTCAGTTCATATCTTTTGTCCACTTTTTAATGGCATTGTTTTTTGCTTGTACAATTGTTTAAGTTCATTACACATTCGAGATATTAGAACTTTGTCAGAGGTATAGTTTGCAAATATTTTCTCCCATTATGTAGATTTTCTGTTTACTGTTAATATTTTCTTTTGCTGTGCAGAGCTCTTTAGTTTAATTAGATACCACTTGTCAATTTTTGGTTGTGTTGCAATTGCTTTTGAAATCTTTGTCATAAAATCTTTGCCAGGACCTATGTCCAGAATGGTATTTCCTAGGTTTTCTTCTATGATTCTTACAGTTTGAGGTCTTACATTTAAATCTTTTATCCATTTTGAGTTAATTTTTGTATATGATGTAAGGAAAGTATCCAGTTTCATTCTTCTGCATGTGGCTAGCCAGCTAGCCCAGCACCATTTATTGAATAAGGGGTCCTTTACCCATTGCTTATTTTTGTCTACTTTGTCGAATATCAGATGCTCTCAGTATGATTTTCTGGGATCTCTATTCTGTTGCATTGGTCTATGGGTCTGTTTTTGTACCTATACCATCCTCTTTTTGTTACTGTAGCCATATAGTATAGTTTGAAGTCAGGTAATGTGATGCCTCAGGGTTTGTTCTTTTTGTTTAGGATTGCTTTGGCTGTTTGGGCTCTTTTTTGGTTCCATATAAATTTTAGAACATTTTTCTGTGGAAAATAACACTGGTAGTTTGATAGGAATGACACTGCATGTGTACTTTGCTCTGAGGAGTACGGTGGTTTTAATGATAATGATTCTTCCAGTCTATGAGCATGGGGTGTTTTTCCATTTGTTTGTGTCATCTCTGATTTTTTTTCAACAGTGTTTTGTAGTTCTTGTAGAGATCTTTCACCTCCTTGGTTATCTATATTCTTAAGTATTTTATTCTTTTTACGGATATTGTAAATGGGATTGCTCTCAACTTGAACATTGATTTGGCTCTCAACTTGAACATTGTTGGTGTGTAGTAATGCTACTAATTTTTGTACGTTGATTTTGTATTCTGAAAGTTTACTGAAGCTGTTTATCAATTCCAGAAGCCTTTTAGTGGAGTCTTTAGGGTTTTCTGGGAATAAAATTGTATTGTCAGTGAAGAGAGAGAGTTTGACTTCTTCTTTTGCTATTTTGGCGCCTAGTATTTCCTTCTCTTGTCTGATTACTCTGGCTAGGACTTCCCATCATGGAAGTTGTTGTTAAATTTATCTGTAATATTTTCAATTAAGTTCAGGAAAATGAAATCAGCCTGAAGAGGTTTGAAGGGTAAATGGAAGCTCACAAAGGACAGAAGGTAATGTGAATATATCTTAAAATGAACTTGCCTTTCAACTTTTCAGCAGAGAAGTGGAGTGATCATTGAAATAGATGTGGTTGTAGAAACTTTGTGTCTTTCTGTAAAATGTATTAGAAAAGTAACAATTTTTTTTTTCTTTTTATAAAATGGGTGACTGGAAAATACGAAGGCAGGTTAATGTTGATGGGAACGATTAAAT
>NW_016802963.1:91604-100366 GCF_001698545.2 Rhinopithecus bieti | reverse complement strand
TTACTGAATTAAAATACAGTAAGCTGCCTTTTTTGGTGTAAAGTTGTATGAATTTTTACACATAAAATTAGCATAACCACCACCACAATCAGGATAAGAAGAGTTCAATCATCTTAAAAAAATCCCTTCATGCTACCATTTTGTAGTCACACCCACCCCTCACTCCTAACTTCTGGCAGTGGCTGGTCTGTTCTTTATCACTATCAACTTATATTTTCAAGAATGTCATGGAAACTGAAGTATATTTTTGAGACAGGCTTCTTTCACTCAGTCTAGTGCCTATAAGATTAATGCAGATTTTTGCTTGTTTCTATATTTCGCTCCTATTTGTTGTCAAGTAGTATGGATGTACCATGGTTTATTTATCCATTCACCTGTTAAAGGACATTTCCAGTTTTTTGAGATTATGAATAGAGCTGCTATGAACATTCATGTGTGTTTATGTGTGAACCTAAGGTTTTATTTCTCTATGGTAAATACCTAAGAGTGGGATGGTAGAGTCCTATGACAAGTGTATGTTTAACTTTAAGAGAATCTGCCAAACTTTTGTCCAGAATGGCTGTAACATTTTGCATGTCCATCTGCAGTAAATGAGGGTTCTAGTCCTGCTGCATTCTCACTAGCACTCAGTATTGTCTGTTTTCTTTGTCTATCTTGCCATTCTACTAGGTGAGTCGTGGGTCTTGTGATCACTTTAATGTGCATTTCCCTGATAACTAATTATAGTGAACATATTGAACTCTTCTTTATGTCTTCTTTATGTTGTTTTCTTATTGTTGAATTCTGAGAAGACTTTCTGGATAAAGTCCTTTGTGGGATATGATTTGTAAACATTTTCATACAGTTTATAGCCTGTCCTTTTATTCTCTTAACAGTGTCTTTTGCAGAGCGAACATGAATTTTGATGAAGTCAACTTATCTATTTTTCCTTTTATAGATTGTGCTTCTGGTGGCATGTTTAATAACTCTTTGCCTATTCCCACGTCATGAATATTTTCTCCTATGTTTCTTCTAAAATTTTGATAGTTTTATGTTTTTGTTTTTATATTTAGGTCTATGATCGATTTTGAATTAACTTTTGTATAAGGCATGAGATTTAGGTCAAAGTTCATTTTTTATTGTTGCTGTTTTTTGCATATGGATGTCCAAATGTCCCGAGGCCATATGTGAAAAATATTATCCTTTCTACATAGAATTGCCTTTGCACTTTTATAAAATATGGGCTAGCCATAATTATATAGTCTATTTCCAGACTTCGGACTCTGTTAATTGATCTATGTATCCCTTTGCCAATACAACACTGTCTTGATAACTATTGCTGTATAGTAAGTCTCAAAGTTCAGTAGTGTGATTCTTCCCATTTTTTCAAAAATTTTGGGTATTTTTTTACTTTTAATTTTTGTGGGGTACATGGTGGGTGTATATATTTATGAGGTACATGAGATATTTAGATACAGGCATGCAATGTGTAACAGTTACATCATAGAAAATGAGGTGCTCATCCACTCAAGCATTTATCCTTCATCTTAAACAATACAATAATACTCTTTTAGTTATTTTAAAATATACAATTAAATTATTTTGACTATAATGACCCCCTTATGCTATCAATTACTAGGTATTATTCATTTTTTCTACTTTTGGCATTACCTTAGTTATAAATATAATTTTTTAAATTGTAAGTTTATGTGATTTAATTCTTACTAATGGCTATGTATAACAATCAACTCGCAAAATTCCTGAGAGTGTAACAATTGAATTTTGAAAGCCAGCATGAGTCAGCTTTAGCACACCACTGAAATAGCTGAAAAACTAAATACATATTTATTCTGATCCAACACTTTCACTTTTGGGAATTTATTTTGAAGATTTATGTTGTACTGTAGTTGTGTAAGACATTAACCTTAGAGGAGGCTGGGGGAAGGGTACATAGCACTTTCTTATACATTTCTTTGCAACTTACTATAAATCTATAATGATTTCAAAATAAAAATTTAAACAATGAGGTTCTCTATGAATTTATCTGTAGTGACTTCCCAGAAATATTGGCAAATTTATTTTCTATTTATTTATCTTTTTTTTGAGATGGAGTCTTGCTCTGTTGCCCAGGCTGGAGTGCGGTGGCATGATCTCTGCTCACTGCAACCTCTGCCTCCTGGGTGCAAGCAATTCTTCTGCCTCAGCTTTCCAAGTAGCTGGGACTACAAGTGCGCATCACCACGCCCAGCTAAGTTTTGTATTTTTAGTAGAGATGGAGTTTTACCATATTGTCCAGGCTGGTCTTGAACTCCTGACCTCATGATCCGCCCACCTCGGCCTCCCAAAGTACTGGGATTACAGGGGTGAGCCACTGTGCCCGGCGGCAAATTTAAAAAGGTACAAAAAAGAATTAATCTAATCTATATATATATGCATATATATAGATGTATGTATATATGAAATACCTTATAATACCTTTCATGAAAAAAATAAGAAATTGGAAAAATATGTAACACATGTTTCTTTTTTCAAAATGTAACAAAGCAATAGTAAGGCAGATAAATAAATGAAATTGTTTATATAAAGGAAGTAGATAGGCATGAGGTGAAAGGGATAAGGAAAGGGATAAAACTTTTCTGAATTGACTATTTTATATAGTATTGATTTTTAAAATTATGTTATTTTACATATTTAAATACATACATTTAAAAAATGAGGGAAACTTTAAAATTGAATACAAACAGAAACTCAAATATCTAACTGTACATCAAATAGATAACCCCACAAACGAAAGAAAGATCAAAGTAAATTTTAAACAAGATACTCTGACTCTGTGAGTATATTCTAAGGAGAAAAGTAACTGCTAATAATATTTTAACTTTAAACAGTTTGTTGTTGATATTGGTATGGGTACAGAAATTCCAAAACTGTTTTGTCTATATATAGGAGTGAACAATTAGATATATTGGTGCTTTAGAGATTCAGCATTCACACTTTGGGTGAAGGGAGGTGCAAATATAAAATGCAGGAAGGGAGAAAAAAAACTGTGGTGTTAGATTAGATTTAGAAGTATCAATATAAACTCATTTACCTGCTGAAAAAGTCTAGAATCAATGACACCAAATTAGCAATGAGCAAAGCTGTTGCCCACATACCATGGTTTCAAAATACTGTTTTCCACTAAAATGAGCCAGAGCTCCTTCCAGGGCTGAGGCAGGTAAAGTACACAGTGAGTCTGAAACACTACATTCCAGAAAGTAAGAAAGTATTCAACAACTAATGGAGGAATTTCAAAAAACTGGAGGAATCATATTACCCATCTTTAAATTATACTACAGAGCTATAGTCACCGAAATAGCATGGTACTGGCACAAAAACAGACACATAGTCCAATGGAATAGAATAGAGAACCCAAAAAGCAATCTAGGCACCTACAGTGAACCTGTTGATGGAAAAGATGCCAAGAACAAACGTTGGGGAAAAGCCAGTGTCTTCAATAAATTGTGTTGGGAAAACTGGATAGCCATATGTAGAAGAATGAAATTAGACTCCTATCTGTCACCATATACAAAAATAAAATCAAAATGGATTAATTACTTAAATCTAAGACCTCAAACCATGAAAGTACTACAAGAAAACATTGGGAAAAATCACCAGGACATTGGTATGGTTAACAATTTCGTGAGCAATGCCCCACAAGCACAGGCAACCAATGCAAAAATGGGCAAATGGGATCATATCAAGTTAAAAAGCTTCTGCACAGCAAAAAAATATAATCAACAAAGTGAAGAGACAGCCCATAGAATGGAAGAAAATATTTACATGCTACTCATGTGGCACGGAATTAATAACCAAAATATATAGGGAGCTCAAACAACTCTATGGGGGAAAACCTAATAATTCAATAAAAAATGGGCAGAAGATTTGAATGGACATTACTTAAAAGAAGACATACAAATGGAAAACAGGCATATGAAAAGGTGCTCAACATCATTGATTATCAGATAAATGCAAATCAAAACTATAATGAGATGTCATCTGACCCGAGTTAAAATGGCTTATATCCAAAATACAGATAATAGTAAATGTTGGCAACGATTTGGAGAAAAGGGAATCCTCATACAATGTTGGTGGTAACATAAATTAGGCGCCTCACAAAACTAAAAATAGAGCTACCATATGATCCAGCAATCCCACTGCTGGGAATAAACTGAAAAGAAAGGAAACCAGTATATTGAAGAGATATCTGCACTCCCATGCTTGTTGCAGCACTGTTCAAAATAGCTAAGATTTGGAAGAAGTATCCATCAACAGATGCATGGATAAAGAAAATATGGTACATATACACAATAGGGAACTATTCAGCCCTCAAAAAGAATGAGATCCTGTAATTTATAACAATATGGATGGAACTGGATATCATTATGTTAAGTGAAATAAGCCAGACACAGAAGGGCAAACATTCCACGTTCTCACTTATTTGTGGGATCTAAAAATTAAAGCAATTGCACTCATGTACATAGAGAGTAGAAGGATAGTTACCAGAGGCTGGGAAGGGTAGTGGGGTGGGGGTGGGGGGTAGGAATGGCTAATGCATACAAAAAATAGAAAGAATGAATAATACCTACTATTTGACAGCATAACAAGTTGACTATAGTCAATAATATTTGTACATATTAAAATATCTAAGAGTGCAAATAAATTGTTTATAAAACAAAAGATAAATGCTTGAGGAAATGGACAACCCATTATCCATGATGTGATTATTACATATTACATTCCTGTATCAAAGCATCTCATGTACCCCATAGATGTATACACCTACTATGTATCCACATAAAATTAAAATTAAGAGTAAATAAATATAAATAAAAAATAAAATGGACAAAGGAGTTGAATAGATATTTCTACAAGGAAGGTATACAAATGGCCAATAATCACATGAAAAGATGCTTAACATCACTAATAATTAGAGAAATGGAAAGCAAAATCACAGTCGCATACCCACTTCATACACATTCCTACCATTAAGAACTAAAATTTACAAAAAAGAGTAAATAGCAAATATTTGTGAGGATGCGAATAAATTGGAACTCATGTGCATTGCTGGTAAGGATTATAACAGTGCAGCCACTGTGGAAAACAGTTAAGTGGTTCTTCAAAAAATTAAATGTATATGTACCATATGATCCACCCATTTCATTTTCATGTGAACCAAGAGAATTAAAAGCAGGGACTAGAACAGATATTTGCACACCAATGTTCATAACAGCTTTCCATATTCATAGCAGCACTATTTACCATAGCTAAAAGGTGGAAGCATTCCAAGTGTCCATTGAAGAATGAATGGATAAACAATATGTGGTATATCCACACAATGGAATATTATTCAGCCTTAAAAGGGAAGGAAATTCTGACACATGCTGCAATGTGGATGGATCTTGAAGACATCCTAAAGCCGGGCGCGGTGGCTCAAGCCTGTAATCCCAGCACTTTGGGAGGCTGAGACGGGCGGATCACGAGGTCAGGAGATCGAGAACATCCTGGCTAACACAGTGAAACCCCGTCTTTACTAAAATACAAAAAAAAAAAAACTAGCCGGGCGAGGTGGGGCACCTGTAGTCCCAGCTACTCGGGAGGCTGAGGCAGGAGAATGGCGTGAACCCGGGAGGCGGAGCTTGCAGTGAGCTGAGATCTGGCCACTGCACTCCAGCCTGGGTGACAGAGTGAGACTCCGTCTCAAAAAAAAAAAAAAAAAAGAAGACATCCTCAGTAAAATCAATCACAAAAGGACATGTTGTATGGTTCCACAAAGGTATCTAGAATTGTCAAAAAGTATAAAGATAGAAAGTAGAATGGTGGTTTCCATGGAATAGAGACAGGCGGAATGAAACTTTACTGTTTAATCGGTACAGTTTCAGATTGGGAAATAAAAAGAATCATAGAGATGGAGAGATGGATGGTAGTGATGGTTGCACAAAAATGTGAATGCTTTTAATGCCACTGAACTGTATACTTAAAATGGTTAAAATGGTAATAAAATAACTCACTGAGCTGTACATTTAAGATGTGTACATTTCAAAATGGACACATTTGATGAAAAAGAAAGAGTCTAGGAGTCCATAGTAATGCTAATGAAGAAGGGGGTAACTCCTTTTCACATAAGAATACCAACTTATACGTGTGGAATGAGTTTAAAATGACCAGGTTGCAACCATCACCATAATCACTGGTTCTGGAAAGAAGCGTCATTGAAATATTTTGAGGAACAGAGTATTCAAATAGTCTCAAAGCATTGCCAACAGATTATTAATTTTATTTATAAAGGATAAACAATGCTTTTACAGTGATTTAATCTGTCAGATATCTCATTAAGCAAATGGTCAAACTAAGAATAACCAATAAAAGGAAAAAACAGAAATCATGTGCCTCACTGAAAAAGACACAGGATCACCCAAATCATATTCCTATCAAAAATGTATAATGTGAATCTAATTATGAGCAAAGAGATGAATTCAAATTGAAGATAATTTTACATAATAATTAGCCTGGTTATTTCAAAAATGTCAATGTCATGAAATCAATTTAAAATAAACTTAAATTACCTTGAATTTATACAATTTTTTAATTTGTTAATTGTACCTCAATAAAGATGGAAAAAATAAGTACAAATAAAAGGGCTTGGAAACTGCTCTAATTGAAGGCAACATGAAAATATAATGTGAAAATAAATGGAATGCATGATCTTTGCTTGGATTCTGGATCAGAAAAATATTACTAAGGATATCATTGGGATAAATGGGAAAATTGGAATATAGTATATGTTTTAGACATAGTATCTTATCAATGTTAAATTTTTGAATATGATAGCTATATTTTGGTTATGTAGGAGAAGGTCTGGATTCTTATGAAACACATGCTAACTAATTTAGGGGTAAATTATCATATCTGCAAGTAACTCTCAAATGGTTTAGAAAAACATACAGACGTACTTACCCATGCATGTAGACAGTATAAATGTGATATAATGCTAACAACTGGTTAATCCAGGTAAAAGGCATGTGAGTGTTCATTGTAAATTTCTTGCAATTATTCTGTGGGTTTAAAATTTTTCCAAATAAAATAATGTTGTGAAAAATAAAATAATAATCTTTAAAAATATTTAGTCTCACCTAAAGGCATTTAATATTCTGGGACTGAAGCTTATATATTTGAAGGAAGAAAGGATTGGCTAGATGGCTAGATAAATAGCTTGGAGTCAAATGCTCTAAATTCTAGTCCAAGTTCTATCATTAACTTGTCATTTCATTTGAGTTTTTTCATGGGTCAAATAAGGGGTGATAATACCTCCTTGCCGTGTTTACTTTATGGAGCTGTTGTAGGGATTAAATGAGATAACAGATAAAAAAAAAAGTACACTGACAAGGGGAAAAGTGCTATTCAAATTCAAAACACTCATATTGTTATTTTCAATCTTAGAATATTTTTACAATGGCCACTACCAAATCCATTGTTGGAAACTCAGAAGTATTGATTTGCACATTTTCAATGGTGTACCTTTACCCCTTTGCTTTTGTAATCCCTGTAAAATCCCTTTTAAAGATTATTTCATCCTATGACATGGGTATTCCCTGAAATGACTGATAGGCATTGCAGGCTATCATTGACAATGAATGGGACCAGTGGCATCCAAGAGGATTCTCCTACATGCCTTCTTTCTGGGCAGCAGTTCTGCATATTTTCCATTTGAATCAGTGGTAGGAGTTCTTGTTAAATCAAGTGGAATCAGAGAAGATAGTGGGCAAAGGGAGGCTTGTAGAAGGAAAGAGGAAGGAAAGGTGGCAGGGTCACAAAGAGGTTACTAGATACATTTTAAGGGAGAGGACCAGAAAGTCCTGACACTGTCACCTAAAGATATCTATCTTATTGAGATGTTCTGATTTTTCACTAGAACCACTGCTACCAATTTGCCATGTATTTAGTGGTAAAAAAAAAAAAATGATTCAAAGGTTGATATCTCATATACAGTATTTGGAAATACACAAGTCAATTCTGTTTCAATAATTACAGCATGGGGCAAGACTCAATTATTTATTCTATATCCTATGCACACAAATTGTACCATAGTTGCCCTAAGGGTAACTTTTGGTAAAACAACAACAACATTAAAATCCCTAAACTATTTCACAAAGGAAACACACACACACACACAACACACTCACATTTACTGCATGTCCTTTTTCTCCTGTAGACTTTGAGGAGCAAGCCACATTTGTGACTTATGATCCACAACTGGCCATTATTTACTTGATAGAGACACCGATTCACATAGAGACATAAATAGTAGAGACCTAGAAATACAGGTCCATTCAATTGTACCATCTTACAAATAATGGCTACTGATCAATCTTATTTTAAAATATGTCTTCTGTCATTCATTCATTTAATCCTTACAACTCACTCTAGAAACTAGTCTTTTGGATTGTGGTTAGGTGCTTGTTGTCAAATTCTCATTAATAGAATAACCACATTAAACAGACTAGGAGGTAGCATATTGCACTTGTCCAGAATTCAAGAGACTTTTCTCCCTGGACTTTGTGAACTAAAAAATTTAGGCATGAAGTCCTTGCCCATGCCTTGTCCTGAACGGTATTGCCTAGGGTTTCTTCTAGGGTTTTTATGGTTTTAGGTCTAACATTTAAGTCTCTAATCCATCTTCAATTAATTTTTGTATAAGGTGTAAGGAAGGGATCCAGTTTCAGCTTTCTACTTATGGCTAGCCA
>NW_016802963.1:73998-89927 GCF_001698545.2 Rhinopithecus bieti | reverse complement strand
CGCCTCCCGGGTTTACGCCATTCTCCTGCCTCAGCCTCCCGAGTAGCTGGGACTACAGGCGCCCACCACCTCGCCCGGCTAGTTTTTTGCATTTTTTTTAGTAGAGACGGGGTTTCACCGGGTTAGCCAGGATGGTCTCGATCTCCTGACCTCGTGATCCGCCCGTCTCGGCCTCCCAAAGTGCTGGGATTACAGGCTTGAGCCACCGCGCCCGGCCCAACTTAATGTATTTTTCAATTATGACTGAATCAACAGCCAAGATGTCAAATCGCACTCCTGAAATTTCTGTGTAGCCAAGTTGTAAAGCTTAGAATAAAATTAGAGCCTGGCAAAGAGTAAATGCCAAAATGCTGGAGTCCCTTTTTCCTGGCAGCATTAATGAAGCCCATAATAGCAAAGAGTGACAGCAGTCCTGTCAATAACCACTAACACAGGAACACTGCTTGTCTAGGCATGATGGAATCATGCTATTTCTAAATGTGATGCTTTGTCCAATACTAAATATTTGACTCAAGATTTGATCTTTGATACATGGGAGAACACAAGCAAGGAAGAACAAATTGAGAGAAATGTTGATGAAACCTGTTATTAAATAATTAGTTGCATTTTCTGTATGGTAAAACAATTTGACAAGTCTGATCTTCTCAATGGCAGAGTTTTAACCTGAGTTCTCCCGGAGGAGATTGAGGTGATTAAATCATGTATTTCTTAAAAACAATAGCAAAGCCTTAAATGGGCAACACACTGGTCATACCTGATACAAATTCAAGGAAGTTACATATCTGTCATATTCAGAATTATTAAACATTTTCTAAAATGATGAAAAATAAGAAAACACAAAGAAAACAGATAAAGTTACTCTATGTGGAGAACATTGAGAAAAGATTGGGGCTAGTATTTAATATTACTTGTTTTAGAACCACAGCTGCTGATAGAGTTGATACAGTAGTTATTTTAATTACTACTAATACAATCCATTTCAACTGTGGGATTACGAAAGCTTTGGGTATAAAGTGCAATTTCCATGTATGAATCTCAAAATGTCTAACAAACATTATCCACCTTTCACGAGAAGAGTAAAGTCAGCAATTTTTGCCAGTGGAGAAAGAGAGTTATTAACTTGCCTGCAGATGCAGGGTGCCATGGGACAGAGGCAACTTGTATGAGTTTAGTAGAGGCAATTAATTTCCTTCTATTCTTTTCCCTCTTGCTAACTTGGGAAGAGGCAGGGAAGAGGGAATAAGAGAAAGAGAGAAGTGTTTTCTATCTTTTGTGCTCCAGAGGGAAGAACTAAGCAAATACAATGAAACTGCATCAAGTAATTGATTGACTAGTCAACTCACAAAGATGCACCAAGCACATATACCCATATCTGTGCCAATCATTGATATAAAGAGTGAAACGAGTTATTATCCTTAATTAATGCTGTGATTACAAAAGAAAATGTTGTTATATTTTAGACATAAGTGCTGAAGTATTTAGGGGTGAAACATCATGTTATTTGTAATTACCTTAACGTAAATCTGGAAAAATAAAGAGGGAGCAAACGTGGCAAAATGTTCAGTTGTACAATCTAGGTACTAGATATTTGGGCATTCATTATATTATTCTTTTTGCTTTTCTGTACATTTTCAAAGCCTTATACTAAAAGGTTAGATTTTTTTTTACCAATTCAGAGTAATGAGAAAATGCTAATTTAAATCAGAAAAAAATCTGAAAAACAACATATTTTGAAACGGACTATTTTTACTTTTGATCCTTCGTAGCAGGTGAAACTAAGCTAATTTTGCCTTACATTGTATCATTTGTTTGGTTGACTAATATATCCCTTACTCTATAAAGGACTGATACATTCAGACAATTAACAAAATCAAATAAATTACAAATAATAGAAGCATAAGAAGGAATCACAACATGCAAGTGATAAAGTCTTTGCCCTTGTATCAAATGGGCCACAATGTGAACCCAAACTAGCAGCAACAAGAAAATACACTACAATGTTTATTTGGAAAAAATAAACTAATTACAAAGAAAAAACTCACGATACTATTACAGTTAATATTTGCTGAGCATTTACCAAGTGTTTCAGTCATATTTCTAAGCACTTTTCATGTGTAAATTCACTGGATTCTCACCACAGGGCCTACTTTACCCTCAATTTACAGGTGAAAAAAACTGACATTCATAGAAGGTAAGTAACTAACTTGCCAAAGGTCACATAGCCAGGAAGTGACAGAGTTGGAATTTAATCACGGGTAGTCCTGATTAGGAAAACCACATTTAAATCTCTAATTAATATTGTCTCTTTTCCTGGTAAGTGCAACATTTTAAAATAATGAGACCAAAAGTAAATATATATGTTCCATAGGTTTTTGTAGAGCAAGCAATGAACAATATCCTCAAAAAAAAACATCTTTACTGTAAACACAGTGAAAGGTTTCATTAGGCTTGTCATGATGTTTTGTAATTATCATATCTAGTATTTGCAGTAAATAAGTTCTTAGGTGCTTGAAAATGATGTGTTTTAAGTAGCTTAAACACACCTTCCTGTATCTGCTAACCCTGTTAATCTGCCGAGAATAACTGCACCTTCCTATATCTGCTAACCCTGTTAATCTGCTGAGCATAACTGCACTCCCAGCTTTTTGCAGAGTAATATGAGTCATCACGAATTCTGAATTATTGGGGCCCAAATCTCTTACATGTACAAAGTGGCTAGGCTCATTTAGACTTAATTTATACTTATTTTGGATAAGATCATGTATTGCAGACTTCAAATGTTGTGATAGATTGAATAATGAAGTCAGATGGTGGGAAATGAATGATGAGCAGCTTGACTGAATATTAAATTCAGTTATGGTAACATACCGTGAATTTGGTCTTGAATAAATCAACCAAATGCCCCACTACCTGCCTACCTATATCTCCTTTCCTCTATTTCTTGCTCTTCTTTTAAGTGAGGAGGCCTTTGAGCCCAGAACTTCTACCTAGAGGATATCTCAATAATGACTGCAATAAAAATGATAAGCGAGATACAAATCTGTTCTTAAACTCTAGAATTATCTGATTAGGCAAGATTCAAACCTGAGATGAGTTGTCATTAAATTACAACATAACTGCACTCAAAAGTCTGGGTTTGCTCATTTCAGAAAGCACTACTCATTCATATACTGAACTGGGTAGGAGGCAGGGGAAACAGGTGGCCTATTACTAGATCCATTTAACAAGAGATTCATGCATTACATATCCATCTCGAGGCAATTAGGCTGATCATTTTTTTTCTTTTATGGCTTCACTGAAAACTCCTGGCAATAAAGCAATTATAAAATATGTATCCTAGCGTTTATCTATGGCATCAAAGGTCATGGCCTTCTTATGCATTAGTAGTGGACCCCTATTGACTTTCCTCTGAGAAATTTAGTATTTCCAAGGCAAATTGACTGTTCGAAAGACATCTAAATATGAGGAGGTGTGGTGTATGAATAGCAAATGGAATGGGTGAAACAATTTGTTTCAACTGTCAAATCATTGTTCATTGATTTTAAAACAAATACCAATTATTACCCACCAAATTTATTATTATTTAAACACAGATGTGTTTCTAATGTGGATTCGAACACTTAGTATGTACTAGGCTCTGTGAAAAACATGCTACAGGAATTATTTCACTTAATGCTCACAGCACTAAAAATCATTGTCTTCACCTCCATTTTATAGATGTGAAAACTGAGGCTGAGAGAGGTTACTTATGTGATCCAAGGTCACAAAGCTAGTAAATGGTGGAACCAGGATTTCAATTCAAACACACTAACAGAACTTGCAACGCTAATTACCATGCTAACCATTTTTAGAAGCAGGATGCCAAAATATTTGTGGAATAAGAAAAAAGCAATCCACAATCATCTAGATACTGATGTTGTACATGAAATTTTAAGTGGTAGGTTGGGGAAGACTAAACAAGATCGGGACTGAAAGTCTAGTTAGAACCCCAGATTTGGTCAAAGACAGAGATCAGAACATGGTGACGATATATGATATTCTGGAAAATAGCAGATTGGAAAACAAAGAATCAGATTCTAAGTCCTGCTGTTTCTAGCCAAGCAGGGTCAGATCAAGCAAGTGATTGAGTTTTAAGAATAAATTGGTAGGAATCCAAGTAGGAAGGTGATTGATATGAGAGAAATAAGTTTCAGGGGCCCAGTCATTGAGAACCTCTCGGGAATGTTTCCCAAACAGGAAACTGATTATTGAGGAAGTACTGAGATACCATGGGCAGCATTGGACCAGCAGGTAAATCAACAAGCTCATGGTTCTTAACTTTGCCTTCACACTAGAAATAAAATAGGTAAACTTTTAAAATATCCTGATGTCCAGGTTATATTCCAAACCATTCACATCAGAACCTATGGATGTAAGATCAAGTCAACAATACTTTTTAAAGCTCCCCATTGAGTATACTGTGTAGCCAAAATTCAGAACCACTGAACTAGGCACCAAGTCACAGAGCAACTTGAAATCTTTATAGGTCCCTATGTAGGCACAGATAGTATCAAAGAAACTGGGGTGGGTTTGAAACTACAGGAATGTAATTACTGGTCTCAACTTTAAATGTTACAATAATGTACATACACAAGCATGTCATTTTACTTGTTTATAAATAATGACAAATCCCAGATGGGGCTAAATTTCATTGATACATGGTTCTCAACATCCAGATGATAGATATCATATAGGAAATTCATTTTGATAACTAAATAAAATTTGATTTTTTACCTAGCTATGCTGATACATAAAAGTACTAACATAGCCATGAAATTTATCATTATATTGATGCAGATATACTTTATGTCAAATCACCTCTCTCAAACTAAATAATTCCAAAAGGTAAAAGTTTGATAATACTGCCTATAAGCTTACCATAGTCACAGAATAAAGCCTCCAACGCTTGAGGTACAGGGTTGGATTCAATTAAAATTCACTGATGGTTCAACATGTACCAAATTATTGACATCTGCTTTAATATATATTAGGAAAGGCTGTATGATAATAACCAAGTGACAGAGTTATTGAGAGGATCAACCAAATAATATATATGTAATTGCTGGTTCATAATGCCAGAAAACATTAAAAATTAAAAGAGATTTAATAAAATTTTCCCAAGCCATGTATGTATTCTGTGAACCAGTGGGTATTAGTTATACAGACAGGGTCTCTTATGTTACTTGGCGGTAAGGATGATTTACATCACTGTATTAGTCCATTCTCATACTGGTATAAAGAACTGCCCAAGACTGGGTAATTTATAAAGGACAGAGGTTTAAATGACTCACAGTTCCGCAGGACTGGGGAGGCCTCAGGAAATGTACAATCATGGTGGAAGGAGTAGCATATATGTCCTTCTTTACATGGTGGCAGGAGAGAGAAGTGCCAAGCAAAGGGGGAAGCCCACGTGATTCAATTACTTCTCACCAGGTCCCTCCCATGAAACATGGGGATTATTAAAATTCATGGTGAGATATGGGTGGGAAAATAGAGTCAAACCATATCAATCACCAAGACAAGTGTAGCTTTATGACATACATCTAAACATCAGATGACTGGCTGTTTTCTCTTAATGTTTTGGTGTCATGTAACTTTACTTAGAGATTGCTTGAAAATGACATTAATAAAAGTCACAATCTATTTGTTTTACCCTGATCTCATTTCATTGTCACTGTTGTTTTTCTCTCCAGATCCCCATGTGAGTACATGACCCATTTAATGCAGCTGGAAAAACCCAGATGCCCCAAACTTGAATCCCCATGTTCTTAGAAATAGCTATAGTAGGCCAGGCGTGGTGGCTCATGCCTGTAATCCCAGAACTTTGGGAGGCCGAGGCGGGCAGATCACGAGGTGAGATCGAGACCATCCTGGTTAACACGGTGAAACCCCGTCTCTACTAAAAATACAATCAATCAATCAATCAATCAATCAATAAATAAGCCAGGCTTAGTGGCAGACACCTGTAGTCCCAGCTACTCGGGAGGCTGAGGCAGGAGAATGGCGTGAACCAAGGAGGCGGAGCTTGCAGTGAGCCAACATCACGCCAATGCTTGCCAGCCTGGGCGCCATAGCGAGACTCCTTCTCAAAAATAAATAAATAAATAAATAAATAGAAAAGACAAGACAAAAAATAGCTATAATATTGCTTCTAAGCCTTTCGGCTAAGATCAGGTGTAGAAATAGGTATAATAGAGAAAATATCTGGCTTAACATCATGAAATCAACTAAATCTAATCTAATGGAGGAGTATAAGCAGTTGCAGTTTTAGCAAGCCACGTATTATAGCCATATCCCTGACTTGTGAGTTTCCCTTTAATTCATTTATGCATACACAATTACCTTTGGACTCATTAAGTCTTTTCTCAATTAAAGTTCTGCATGACTTGGTAACTCACTATCTGTATATATATGAAGAATTTTTGAAATTGGGTGGGCCATAAATGGTTGCTTGAAGAAGAAAAAAATATATGGCACAATTTTAAGTCAAGAAGAGGAAAAATTCACAGGCTTGACTGTGTATTTTAAAACTGGATAAAGAGGAATTAAGGCTTGGGATAGTTTTCTTATGCAGCTGACGGAACTTAAAATGATCTCATTTTTATAAATTAAATTTGACAGGTGATTAATCTATGATAAGTACTAATTAAAATGCTTTGAAAAACAATTTCAAAAAGTATTTTAAAACATAGCTGAAAAGAAATATTTGAAAATCATCTGAGTATGTGTATCTCAAAATGCAAATGATGGCACCAGTTTATTGACAAATTAGGTATAAGCAATGTAGAGACAAAGAAAGATTACTCTGGGTATAAAGTGATAGGAAGTAATTGGAATGATCCATTCCCAACACTTAATTCTTGCAGCACTAATGGGATTAATGGGTTCTCAGTTAAAAACTTCACAACTTGAGCAGTTCCTTATCAGGTCAAGTAACGCTTATATAGCATACAATCAAAAGAGCCTTGTCAGACTGGTTAGGGCAGTCATCAGAACAACTACTGTCATTGGGTAGCTTCCAATTTAATGTTTACTAGCTTCCATTTAATGTTTTTAGATAATTCATAATTGATCAACTTCTGAATAGGTTCCAAAGAACTACTTCTCATAAAGAGAACAAAATAGAATGCAGAGTTTTCCAGAGCGTGTTTAAAGTAAAAAATAGGGTTCTGTAGTCAGATAGGTGTTGAAAATGCCCGAGTTAAATAGAGCTAAACAAATGTAACTAATGTAGGACTTCTCTAAGGCTTTAATATACATCGTTAATTGAGATCCCACATTGTCAACTTCTACACTCAGCGTGGACACTGAGAACCAAAACCATACCTTAGTGTCCATATTAACATGACTTTGCTATTTCACTGCATGATTCATTAGCGTTTCTTTACTTTTCCCAAACTGTCCTTCAAACAAATGGTTTCATTGCTCATTACAGGAGATTCCCAAAAGATCCATTAACTCTTCAATGGAGAGTGTTCACAGACTGTTTGAACCCTAAGATTCTTTGAATCCACCCTTCAAAATCCTCACTTTGCTGCTTCCATCAGTCCTGGGCTATTTTATCATGATTACTACCCAATCCCAGTCCAGCCTCTGCACTGAAATACCTGCCTTACATAAAATTTCCAATTCTTAATAAATTATATTCTTACCATCCCTCCTCTGAAGCACTGTCAAAGCTTTGAGGAGGTGGTGAAGCAATAAACTCTGCTTTGTCTTATCTACAAGTTGTGTTGGAGATATCTGGGGAGACTTCTTGACAGAATCTTCAAGAGGATGGTATAGGGTCTTTTATGGTCTAGATTTATTTGATTATTCCCCAACATATGCGTGTATATATGCTTACATGAATATGTGTATGTGTGTATAGCACCTTGCACATTCACACACTTTGAGAAAAGGTTATATGGTGGAAAGAACTTTGGACTAGGATGAGAAGATCTGTGTTCCAACTCTACCCCTGCTTCTAACTACTTGTGTGTTCTTAGGAAAATCCCTCCCTTGTTCTGGGCCTTACTTTCCTCACCTATAAGCAATAGTATAAGACTAGATGATCTCTGAAGATACAGTTGATTCTTTATCTTTTTTATACCAGGGCACTCATGGTGAAAGCTGTACAGATGCTTGGGTGGTAGCATAGATAAGGCAAGTTATAGATATTAAACAATTCCTGACATACTAACCTTTCTCTCTCATTCAAGAATTTAGATAAAAATATAAGCCAGTAGGTGATGTTATCATAGGGTTATACTTGAATCTACTTACAATTTTTTTACTAGTAACCAAATACTTGAAATGTGTCATTGGTATATGGTAACCTGGAGGCTGAGAAATGCTGGTCTGAAACACTTTGGTTCTATGACTACAATTTCTACAAGTGGCGGTGAGAAAAGCTACACCAATCCTAAAGAGACTCGCAGAAATAAATCTATTTTCTTCTTTTAATAAATGTAATAATTGATTTTCTAAAGCAAGATATGCTGAAAAGCTCTCTAATGGGATGCTAGTTGAAAATAAAATCCAGTATATAATGACACCTGGTACTGAACTCAATTCCAGCAGATGCATAGCAAGTCATGACATCTGTAAACTGAATCTCTGCAAACTCATTGTTACTAATATTTCTCTGGACTGATGATTGAATGCCTTCTCATTTATGGAGCTCTTTTAAATGTTGCTAATTATACTATCTTACATTTGTATAGCACTTTCTTTTTGCTAGGTTCTTTTGCTTGTATTCTTATCCCCAGGATATAGGTGCAGGAGGTAATTGTAGGTGTTTCTCTCATTTTAGAAATAGAAAAAAGTTTCATAGAGGTCATTTGCTTAAAGCTACGCAGTAGAAGACCCAGGAATCTGGCCTATATTTTCAGATTCTAATTCTCTATATTTTCTTCTACCCTCAAAATTTCTCTAAGTCAACACTCTTTCCCCACCAAAGACCTCCTATCTGATAAATCCAATGGCCTCTCCATTCATGACTTCTTTCACTTGTTCATTCTTTCTTCATTATTTCATTCATTCAACAGATATTCATTATTTGTGCATTTCTCTTTCTTGATGTTTCTGCCCTATTCAACACCATTAGGCATCAAACTTTCTCCTTGTTCTTTATTTTTCAGTTCTTTGCTATCTATCTGTCCTCTTCCCTGGTTACTTTTCTCCTCAACCCCCTAAGTGTGTTTCCCTAAAATCTCTGACTTTGACATTCTTCTGTTATATCTCTCTACCTTGCCCTTTAGCAATTTAATTTTAGTTTAAGATTTCAGCTGTTATCTCTGTATGAATGACACTCAAATCTGTCTTTCTAGTATGAGAGAAGTACAGAAAAAATGCTATGAAAGCTTGAGTGAAGTAGCAGTCACTTCCAGGTTTTAGGTTTTTTTGGAATGACAGAGTGGGAATCAGAAATTTCCTGGCTTGGATTTTTAGTGGTTCCTTGAAGTCTGGGGTAGGATTTGGATATGCAGAAATGGTAGAAAAGGTGTCCTAATAGAGGAAACAGGATGAACACAGATACATTGGTGGAAAATGATAGAGCAAGTGCAGAAAACAGCAAGCATTCAAATTTGCATTATAGAATGAATAAATGCCTGAAAAGAGTAATAGCAATGGTCAATGAGATTTTGGGAGATAAGATTCTGAGTGGTAGCCTAGATAATTTTGACTATACTTGAACTAGAGATACTAGCAGGACCACCAAGTTGAAACATCTAGTAAGAAGCTGCATACATAAATTTGAAATTAGGGAAAAACTTCATCACTGTGTTTACAGTAGTATATCTAATTGTTATTTGTATGATTGTCTTTTCTATTAACACTAGACAGTGAGTTTCTTGAGAGAATGATCTGTGGACGCTTCATGTTGATTAACTGCTCCATTCCACTTAGTGTGGTACCTTGGAGTCAATAAAGGAACAAATAATGCCTACTTAATTACTGGCAACATTGCCTTTCGAAACACACTTGTCTTTGGAGTTCTATAAACTTACACAACATATTCTTACATCTAGTGGAAAAACACCCTGTTCTCAAAATCTGGGGCCTGATTTTAAGTTTCTTACTAATACTATCCTAGCTAGTCCCACAACATCCGATCTTTGCCTTGACTCCTGTTCAGTCCTCCAATCCGAGTTAGCTGCTCCTCCTCTAAAATCGTTTAGGACAGTGCACATCCTTATCACATAGTTACTCACTATGCACTTTATTTATTTGTCTGTGTCATCTACTTGGATGTGAGCTCCTTGCAAATAAACATCTATGCATTTTATTTGTGTAACCCCAGGGATGTGGCTGGCACACAGTAGGTGATAAAAAGTGTTTTAGTGACTGTAGGAATGATTGTTTCAAAGTCTGTCTTAACACCACTCACTCTTGTATTTATTTGTTGTCTCCTATGTGCATTACACTCTAATTGGTATAGTGGGGTATCAAATGGATTCTGTTTTCAAAGAGATTTTCATTTATTAGGGATGTGACCTGCACAAAAATATATATGCAACTGAAAAGGTCAACCAAACCATTTCTACGCAGGTGCTTTCACTGCCTTCTAAAAGTATTTCGTTGCATCCACGTGTTTGACATCCTGGATACCCAGTACCTGGACGACGCCTGACTTCTGCAGATGTCATGCCGTGTTGTAATCACGGGCAAAGTCTTCCCTGTGTTTTGAGGCTGCTGTCAAAGGCAACCCTGAATAACTTGCTGTGACTTTTAAAAACAGTGCAGCAAATTCAGAATGATGGATTAAATGAAAATTACCTGCCCAATGCAAGAAGAATAGTTCCTTTTTGCCGAATTACTGCTGTGCAGGTTTATTTGCTATCTAAGAAAACAATATGCACCTGGTGAAAACATGGTCGGCTGGGGAAAACCATCACAAACAGCTGTTTCCAGAGACTGAATTATACATTCAAAAGGAAACGTTTGAGCTGATCTTTTATTTATTCCTTCCTTCTCCTGACTTGTTGGCTTTGTTCTGCTCTCAGAAACCAATTTTTGCACCTTACAAACTTCTAAACCCTTTTGACAGCCATACAACTTCTTCAGGAATAAATTTTCTGTGAATTCAAGCACAACCCAGAATCTTCTCATTACATATTAAAGCAAGTCACAAGGATAAAGGTGCACTTCTTACAGGTTTATACTGTATTTTCTCTTTTAATTTTATTCATAGTCTACATCTGTTTTTCTGCTGCAAAGCCACAAAGCAGATGTCAAGGGATTCAGGTCTTAGCTGTTCCCCCCTCAACACTCCATAGTCACAAGTTCGTGGTTTTCTTTCCCACCACACCCCTATCTTTGCCTAGTCAAGATAGTTTTATGTAATAAAATGAGAAAGTATTTTCTTCCATCTCTTCTGCTTCAAATATTAGGAGCCCAGCTCAGATCCTTGAGACTCACTGAAGATTCCCCAATCACTTTAGCCCCAGTGAGCTCCCAAAATACTTATCATCAGTTGCATTCCAGTTATGTTCTATGTTGCCAATCCCTGACCTGATAGTTGGGCAAAACAATTTTTTAAGGTCTAAGTGTGCTATGTCAGAAAAAAAAAAAACCCCAAAACAAAACAAAACAACAACAACAAACAACAAACACCTTTAGTATCTTCACTGATCCTCCTCGCTGAATGGTGAAGCTGGCGGGAAACTGAGCATATAAGAAATATTGCATGCATAGGGCCAATTCATTAAACAGGTTTTTAGCCTCGGCGATTCAAGATATCCATTGAACCACTCTGAAATTATTATGCCGAGTTTTCAGTTTATGGATTATTTGCTCTACAGGAGTTTCTTCAGTACCACTGGCGAGGGATCTCAAAACTGATCTGTGATTGCTCAGATGATTAACAACTGTAGATGAGTTGTCTTTTGACCTTATCAGAAAAGTCTTTTTTTTCTCTCTTTTTTTGTTGTGTTTAGCAAATAGATGTTTGTGATTTTTTTAGTGAACACACTTCCTCTCTGATTTTTCTTCCCTTATATTTTTTGTCTGTGAAGATGGAAATTGCGCTACAAAAACTTCTTTTTTTTATGGATTGTTCTCTCTCTCTCTCTCTCCCTAAAAGATATATATATTAACCTCTATATCAGGCTTTATTGTTTATTTTTATTATTGATTATCATTAACTATTTATTTTCCTTCCTGACATTGTTCGTATGTTTTGTTTGTGTAGTGTGTGTGTTTTTTGTTTGCTTAGACAATTTACCAAGATGTTTTTTTTTATTTATGCCACCACCTTTATTTTCTTCTTGTGTTTAAAGTTTTTTCTTTTGTTTTTTTCTTGTGTTTCTCCTTCATCTCTCTTTCGTTTCGTTTTCGACTTATATATTTCTTATATTTTTGATTCTATTGTCTAAGTTCTTGCCTGTAATTGTGTTCTGACAAAAGTTAACTGTTTTAAACACAATTTGTTCTTTGTTAAATTTATGATTATTGTTTGTGTGTGTCCTTTGTTTACAAGGGTTGTAGTTGCTTTCTCCCTTCGGTCCTTAAGAAATACTTTTTATAGTTTTATAAGCTATTTAAACCTCTTACTAAACTCTGTTGCTTCTTTTTGTTGCTGTCTCATCCCCACTGGGCCACAGCAGTTATCTCCTCATGCACCTCCTTTTTACTGTTCTCCGCTTTTGCCTTCTTGGGACTACCTGTAACATCTGGGAAATTTCTGCTCATATGTCTGTAGGCTACACTTACGTATAGTGGTGCGTAAAACGTAATGGCTTATTTATAAAATACAGTCATGTCTCTGACTTTTTGTTATATCTGCTTTCAAAAGTGATTCTACCACATTATAAAGGTTTTAGTTTTTTCAACCTTTTTTTGTTTGTTTGTTGTTTGTTTTTAGCCATGCCCTAACAGGCAATTCCTCGCCCCCATTTGGTAAAAGTATAAAAACTAAGAGCACAGGGGGAAGGGGATTGTGGCCAAATTTTGATGAAGATTTAGCGGGTCTTCAGGGAAACATTCATTTTCTTGATGGGCCCCCCACGCGCTCTGGTCTAGATTACATTGGGATCATGCTGCTTCTGCCTGCACTTCGATAAAACTCAACATTTCAGGCGTTCCAAACGTTTGATTGCTTGGTAAAGTCTGATAAACATGGGTGATAGGCTAGGGCTTTTCGAGGTTGTGAATCTAGGTGACGTGGAGGAGAGTCTTGTAGAGTTAGTTGGGCCAAAACTCCCCTGGAAGGTAGAAAATTAGCCAGGACACATAATTTTGCCTTAAGGAAATATTACCACTGATACTAGTCTGACATGTTGTTAGAAACGCCAGGCTTGTGTTTGACTCATCTCGTTTTTCTGAACAACCACCACAGACTGCGTACTGTAGTGAACAACAAGCCTTCCTAGTCTGCTGCCATTTCCACGACGGGATTTGATAGAAACAACACTAAATTAGAGTTTTGATGAAGTCAGCTTGACTAACGACTTTAAGAAATTGCTGGTTCCCGGTGAATCTAGGCGGGGGCGGGTACATTACAGCAGAATATTAAAGATGGTACGTACGGCATGAGTGGTTTCGCCCAGGGCTGGGTTCTTGTTTCCCGCGGCCACTTAGAATCCCAAAGTTAGTCTGGTTACTGTCAAGCAGTAAATAGTCAGGATATCTGGTTGTTTCCTTCCTTCTTAAATCTCTGTCGCGGTGGAGGATTGGAGATCTGCTGCGAAGACAGCATGGGCGATCAGCCAAGGAGGCGATGAGGTGCCGATTAACAGCCATTGAGCCAAAGGATAGTTAGTAAAGAGGCCTGAATACGTTCCAGAAGGAACGGGGAATTAGAGTGAGGGCAGGAGGACAAGTGAAAGATGCGTAGATTGATGCCCTTCTGGCCAAGGCTAATTTACCAGGTGGATAATCTCATCTCTGGGATGGCAATGTGAATCCAGCTTCCTAAACTGGTAAAATGGAACTGTTCAGTTCCTGAAGTGATTTAGCTATAAAATATTTAGAATCGTTATTCATAGAACCATTAAAGGGAAAAAAATGGGATGCTTTCAATGGTTGGGAGAGTAAGACCTCAGGACAAGCAATGGCATTCCAACCTTGACGCCCGTCAAGCCTTTCTCTGAGAGCATTTTGTTTCATGAATAATCCAGGTTTTTCTTTTTTGATTGATAACCAGTTTGGTCAATTAAAAAAACTATGTTAAACAAAGTACTAATTGTATAATTATATAAGCACTAGATTATTGGGATTACCTCTCTTGGTTTCTTGTTCCCTTTGCTTGTCCACATTATTTAGAAAAGGACTCATAACATTCATATGAGGGGCTGGCCAAAAGTTAAAAATATATAGTCCATTCCAACAAACAAAGAGCCAATGGGCGAAGAAAGTTTCCCTATTTAATAAATGGCGTGGGAAAAACTGGCTAAGCCATATGCAGAAAAACTGGAAATGGACCCCTTCCTATACAAAAAATCAAACTCAAGATGAATTAAAGGGACTAAACGTAAGATTTAAAACTCCACAAAAATCCTAGAAGAAAAAGCCTAGGGAAATATCATCACGACATAGGCCACGGGGGCAAATACTTCATGTCACAAAACAACCAAAAGGCAATGAGGAAACAAAAGCCAAAATTGACAAACTGGGATCTAATTGAACTAAAAGGGCTTCTGCCACAGCAAAAGAAAACTAGTATCAGAGGTGAACAGGCACGAGCCCATTGAGGGAGAACTGGGATAAATTTTTTTCAGGCTTACTCCGTCTGACAAAGGGCTAAGCATCCAGAACTCTACAAAAACATCACAGAACTTTAGCAAGAAAAAAACATAACAAACCCCATCAAAACGTAGGCAAAGAGAGTATGAACAGACACTTCTCAACAAGGGAAGAGACATTGTACACCGCCCAGATTAAACAATGAGCAAAAATGCCTCATCATTGCACTGGGGTCATTGAGCAGAGAACTGCAATCAAAAAACGGCTCAAGTGAGAACCGATTCTCAGTGCCAGTTTAGAATGCCGACTCATAAAAGTCAGGAAACACTTAAAATGCTGGAGAGGATGTGGAGAAATAGGAATGTTTTTATGCTGTTGGTGAGAGTGTTAGTTAGTTCAACTATTGTGGAAGACAGTGTGGCAATTCCTCAAGGATCTAGAACTAGAAATACCATTTAACCCAGCAATCCCATTACTGGGTATATACCTAAAGGATTATAAGTAATTCTACTATAAAGATACATGCACACGTATGTTTATTGCAGCATTATTCACAATAGCAAAGACTTGGAACCAATCCAAATGTCCATCAATGATAGACTGGATAAAGAAAATGTGGCAAATATATACCATGGAATACTATGCAGTCGTAAAAAAGGATGAGTTCATGTCCTTTGCTGGGACATGGATCAAGCTGGAAATCATGATTCTCAGCAAACTATCACAAGAACAGAAAACCAAATACTGCATGTTCTCACTCATAAGTGGGAGTTGAACAATGAGAACACATGGACACAGGGAGGGGAACATCACACACCAGGACATGTTGGGGGTTGGGGCCTAAGGGAGGGATAGCATTAGGATAAATACCTAATGTAGGTGACGGGTTGATGGGTGCAGCAAACCACCATGGCACATGTATACCTATGTAACAAAACTGCATGTTCTGTACTTGTACCCCAGAACTTAAGGTATAAAAATATATATAGTCATCTGGTTCTTTTGACTATACGTTATTATATAGAAAAAGAAATCTGGCATTGCTGGATTATTTCTCTTGTAATTATTTGCAGATATTGTCTGACACTCCTTTGAAGAATTAATTACTCTTATTACTTGAATTTTCTTGAACTGCCCCATCTCATGAATTTTATTCTTTTCAATAAATGTGATATGTTAAATATATAACAAAATGTGATTTAATTTTTACACCTTTGTAAGAT
>NW_016802963.1:67105-73502 GCF_001698545.2 Rhinopithecus bieti | reverse complement strand
ATTCATAGTCTACATCTGTTTTTCTGCTGCAAAGCCACAAAGCAGATGTCAAGGGATTCAGGTCTTAGCTGTTCCCCCCTCAACACTCCATAGTCACAAGTTCGTGGTTTTCTTTCCCACCACACCCCTATCTTTGCCTAGTCAAGATAGTTTTATGTAATAAAATGAGAAAGTATTTTCTTCCATCTCTTCTGCTTCAAATATTAGGAGCCCAGCTCAGATCCTTGAGACTCACTGAAGATTCCCCAATCACTTTAGCCCCCAGTGAGCTCCCAAAATACTTATCATCAGTTGCATTCCAGTTATGTTCTATGTTGCCAATCCCTGACCTGATAGTTGGCAAAACAATTTTTTAAGGTCTAAGTGTCTATGTCAGAAAAAAACAAAACAAAACAAAACAAAACAACAACAACAACAAACACCTTTAGTATCTTCACTGATCCTCCTCCTGAATGGTGAAGCTGGGAAATGAGCATATAAGAAGATATGAGCATAGGGCAATTATAAACAGGTTTTTAGCCTGGGATTCAAGATATCATGAACCATCTGAAATTATATGCAGTTTTCAGTTTATGGATGTTATTTTCTCTACAGAGTTTCTTCAGTTACCATCAGATTCTCAAAATGATCTGTGATTGTCAGATGATTAACAACTGTAGTATGAGTGTCTTTTGACCTTATCAGAAAAGTCTTGGTCTGTGGTTGTGTGTTCAGCAAATAGATGTTGTGATCAGTGAACACACTTCCTCTCTGACTTCCCAGGGTCTGTGAAGATGGAAATGGCTACAAACTCATGGATGTCCCTAAAGAAAAGAAACCCTGTGATCAGAGCCTAGGAGTAACATTATTATCATTACTATTTATTTTCTTCCTGACATGTTCGTAGTGCTAGACAATTTACAAGGTTCTTATTATGCACCACCTTTATTCCTGTTTTAAAGTTTTTTTGTTTTGTTTTGTTTTGTTTTTTTCTCTCTCACCTCCCGTTTTCGACCCTGATTCAATTGATTTGATCTAGCTGGATCTGCCCTGAAGGCTGACAAAAGTTAATGTTTTAAACAAATTAAAGATAGTAGAGCCTTTGTTTACAGTGGGTTAGTGGTGCTGCCGGTCCTTAAGAAACTTGGTTAAGTTAAACTGTAAAGCAAAACCTCTACTAACTCTTTGCTTCCATTTGTTGCTGTCTCCATCCCACTGGGCCACAGCAGTTTCTCCTCATGCACCTCCTTTTACTGTCCGCTTTTGCTTCTTGGACTACCTGTATACATCTGGGAAATTTCTGCTCATATGTCTTAGCTACACTTAGTATAGTGGGTTGTAACGTAATGCTTATTTATAAATAGCAGTCTATGTCTCTGGACTTTTGTTATATCTGCTTCAAAGTATTCTACCACATATAAGGTTTTAGTTTTTCACTTTTTTTGTTTGTTTTGTTTGTTTGTTTTTAGCCATGCCCTAACAGGCATTCCTCCGGCCCCCATTTGGTAAAAGTATAAACTAAGACACAGAAGGATGTGGCAATTTGCTGAAGATTTAGCAGGGTCAGAAACATTCATTTTCTTGATGCCCCACCCTTGTCTAGATTACATTGGATCATGCTGCTTCTCCTGCACTTGATAAACTCAACATCAGGGTTCCAACGTTTATTGCTTGTAAATCTGAAAATGGGATAGGTAGCTTTTCAGGTTGTAATCTAGTGAGAGAGAGTCTTTAGTTAGTTGGCCAAACCCTGAAGGTAGAAAATTAGCCAGACACAAATTTTTCTTAGAAAATACCCACTGATACTAGTCTGACATTTGTTAAAACCAGGCTGTTTTGACTCATCGTTTTCTGATAACACACAGACTTGTACTTAGTGAACACAAGCCTTCCCTATTCTGCTGCCATTTCACACGATTTGATAGAAAAACTAAATTAGATTTGATGAAGTCAGCTTAAACTTTTAAAAATTGCTGGTTCCAATCTAGGTACATACAGCAAGAATATTAAAAGTTATACATATGTCTGCCAGCTGTTCTGTTTCCCGCCACTTAATTCCAAAGTTATCTGTTACTGTCAACAGAAAAGTCAGATATCTTTGTTTCCTTTCTTCTTAAATTTTCATGAATTCTTGAAAGAGCACACAACAGATGCCATAAACAATGACAAAGGATAGTTATAAAACCTAATACTTCAAAGAAATTAAGTGAGGGCAGAGGACAAGAAAATGCTAGATTGATGCTTCTGGCAAGGAGTAAATTTACAGGTGATAATCTCATCCTGGATGGCAAGTGATCCAGTTCCTAAAGGTAAAATGGAATTGTCAGGTCCTGAATGATTTAGTATAAATGATTTAGAAACTATTCATAGAACCATTAAGGAAAAATGGGATGCTTCAATGTTGGGGGAGAGTAAACCTCAGACAAGAATGGCATTCAACCTACGGTAGGCCTTTCTCTGAGAGCATTTGTTCATGAAAATCCAGGTTTTCTTTTTTGATTGATAAAGTTTGGTCAATTAAAAAAACTATGTTAAACAAAGTAATTGTATCAATTATATAAGCACTAGATTATTGATTACTCTCTTGGTTTTCTGTTTCCTTTGTGTCCACATTATTTTAGAAAAGACTCATAAATTCATATAGGGCTGGCCAAAAGTTAAAATATATAGTCATTCACAAACAAGCAATGGGAAAAAGTTTCCCTATTTAATAAATGGTGTTGGGAAAACTGGCTAGCCATATGCAGAAAACTGAAACTGGACCCCTTCCTATACAAAAATCAACTCAAGATGAATTAAAGACTTAAACGTAAGATTTAAAACCACAAAATCCTAGAAGAAAACCTAGGAAATATCATTTCACTACTGACCAGAGTTCAATAAGAAACCCCGGAGGAGAGGTGAAGGGCCTCTGTCCAACTACAATACCTATTTTAATTATTGTTCAACTGGAACATATTAATAATCCATAAAAACAAAAGCTGCTTGTGACAGTTTTTCACACAGAAATACCATATTTCTGGGTGAAATTAGAGAGAACTGAAATTAGAGAGAAAAGACATTAACAGTTTGAAATTAGAGTCGTTAAGTATTTGTATCACACAAAATATTTTAAACTTGGCATTACTCAAGTTTTTAGTTCCTCTCTTAGCTATTACTCAAGGAGCCAACCACTTGAAAAGGACTTGTATAAATGTAGTTCCTAGTATATAAATAGAGAGGCATTCAATTTAAAAAACACAAAATATTTTCGTTTTAAAACATTCAGTTGAGCATTAGATATTAACAGAGTCTCATCCACTTGGTGTTTATTTCAAGATATTTGATAAAAGGGAGTGATAGTCTTCTGCTCAATATTGTGCTAACTAGAAGATGCTAAGACAGTCATTCTCAAAGTTAAAGTAGAAATATTTGTTTTTCCTCTTAGTTCATCTGGCTACTAATGAGGCTAAGTTCATGGGTCCATGGACAAAGTCACTGTCCCAGTCTGTAATCTTATGCTGACCAATGAAATTCCAGCTATTTATTATGGAGAGGACACATGTGGGTGGGTGGGTAAATCACAGAAAATTCTTTGTGGCTAGAAAAATCTCAAAGTACATGTCATACTGGGGCTAGGTCTATAAGAGCTCTTTTTGTATATATATAGGACAGCACAAAATAGCCTACAGGAAAGAGACTTCCTAGAAAATGCCTTCCAGCTTTCAAGAAGCAGGACCCAAGAATACTTGCTGCAGAAATGAAATGAGTAAAAATAGACATTATTCATACTCATGATGTCCTTGTGGAGCTCCAAAACTGATATGATAGAAAACTGTTATCTCAACATGACCAATAATCTTTTCTGAAATCATAAGAGCTAGTTAAACAGAATCAGTAAAAAATATGAAAATGCTGATAAGTGAAATGATTTGCCTGCTTAATAAAGCTTAATTAGATCTTGATTTGCATTCATAATGTAAATGTGAGTGGTCAACTTCACTAGTGTATCTGTCAATATGACTGAGGAAACTAGATTTCCTTTGTCATGTCAACAAAGTAACCCACTAAATGAACTCTTTAAATGGTGCTGGTTCCTCTTTCAGTGCAGTGCATTCCTACTCACAAGATGAGGTCTATTAGTTATCTATTACTGCTGTGCAAGTTATCACAAACTTCGTGGCAAAACAACACAAGTTTATTGTTTTACAGTTCTGCAGGTCACAAGTCTGGAGCTAAAATCAAGTATTGGCAGGACTGTATCCCTTTCTTGATACTCTAGGTAACAATCTGTTTTCTTGTTTTATCCAGCTTCTGGTAGCTGCCACAATCCTTGGCTAGTGACCCCTTCCACCATCTTCAAAGTTAGCATCAGTAAGTTCAGTCCTTCTGACATGACATCATATCACTCTGACCTATTCTTCTGCCTCTCTCTTTCACTTTTAAGTACCCGTATAATCCATGCCCGCTCAGATAACACAAGGTAATTCCAGCTGCAATGTTAATTTCCCTTTATCATGAAGGTGATATACTCACAGGTTCCAGGGATTAGACTGCGGACATTTTTTGAGGAGGCATTATTGTATCCACCACATGGGGTAAAGTTCAGTGCTACCAAAGACAGAATCCATTTGGTTTTCACACACATTACCAAAACTCATACCTAGCTTTTCATACAGTGTGCTCAGTGAGATGTTGGTGAATATGACAAACACGGATAATGTACATACATACATGCATGCCACCCATACAGACACATATACACAAGCACATGTACATGTACACACACACACACATTACCATGCAAAGTATTCTATGTTGAAATACAGAAATGATTAATTAAACAATGTTCAACCGGTTTCTTTATTATATGATACTGCAGAGGCTGTTTTAAATTTAAATTTAAATTTTTTAGAGACAGAGTCTCATTCTCTCACCCAGGCTACAGTGTAGTGGCACCATCACAGCTGACTGCAGCCTCAAATTCCTGGACTTAAGCCCTCTTCAGCTTCCCGAGTAGCTGAAACTACAGGCACACATGATGACACTAGGCTAATTTTAATTTTTTTTTTGTAGAGATAGGGGTCTTGCTAATTTGCCCAAACTGGTCTTGAACTCCTGGCCTTAAATGATCCTCCCATCTTGGCCTCCCAAAATGCTAGGATTAGAGGCATGAACCACCATGCCTGGCTGCAGAGATTTGGATGGACCAATATTCACTATAAATTCTAAGATAAAGAGAGGGTGTAAGCCCTTTCCTAAATTTAGTTGATAATAAAACTCTTGCTTCTAAGTGTGTCTTGCTGGATTAGAGGGAAACACTACCCTAAGGTTTTTGGCACCTAGTTTCAGTTGATTTTGGAGACCAGTGCTAATAAGGTCAACTGGATAACAGTCTAATTGGTCTATTCTGTGCCTACAACCTATATCTAATCATTGGTCTCCCCTTTGCAATGTTTTTCATTGGTTACTTGCTCACTGCTCACTGTGGGAAGGACCTAGCATACATATATGCAATTATATCTCTTACCTTATGAAAATGAAAATGATTTTTAAATTTTAAAACATTTTAACCATGATAAATTTGTTTGTTTTCTGGTGGCCAGAGGCTACCAATGAAGCCAATTTCATGGGCCCAGTTGTTATAAAGGCCAATCATCTTCTCTCAAGTCTATGCCCACATTTGTCCTAGTCTGTAATATTGGCCATATTGGCCAATGAAAGTCAACCTTCGCCATAAGTTCCTCAAGCTTTTTCCTATGTTGGCTCATTCCTACCCTAGTTCTCAACCTCAGTGTGATGTCTTTAGTAAGATGTTCTCTGATTGTCTTATATGAAATAGCCTCATCCAGTTATTTTGTATCATATAATTTAGTTTTATTCCTTCATAGAACTTTATTAGAATCTGTGAACATTTTATATATTTGTTTGTGGTAATAATTGTCTCTCAACTAAAATGTAAGCTCTGTGAGGGCTAACACTTTATCAGTCTTTTTAAATGCTATACCTCCAATGCCTAGAATTGTGCCTAACACATATCAAGTGGTCAATAAATATCTGTTAAATGAATGAATGAATCCCTATTTTATGGATTGGAAAGAAAAAGCTGAGTTATAGAGGTAAATTACTTGCCAGTATCACCAACCCTCTTTGTGACACAGCAGTCATCTTATTGTTTATCTCCTGACACTTAGGGAAGTCTTCTTTGCTTTAAGAAGGTAATTTGCAGGCCGGGCGAGGTGGCTCAAGCCTGTAATCCCAGCACTTTGGGAGGCCGAGACGGGCAGATCACGAGGTCAGGAGATGGAGACCATCCTGGCTAACACAGTGAAACCCCGTCTCTACTAAAAATACAAAAACTAGCCGGGCGAGGTGGCGGGCGCCTGTAGTCCCAGCTACTTGGGAGGCTGAGGCAGGAGAATGGCGTAAACCCGGGAGG
>NW_016802963.1:49515-65388 GCF_001698545.2 Rhinopithecus bieti | reverse complement strand
TTGCTTTGAAAATAGTCTTATGATACATTATTTTGACCTTCTCAGTATTGTATATTTTGACTTGATGGCCATGCCACCTCTTTTCCACAGTTCACTGAGGCTGTAAACAAGAGATGTGTGATGGCATACCCTGAAAATTATACATTGTCGAAAAGGTCAAAATAGTAGAGCCAAATGTTGCTATTTGTAATTTACAGAATATATGAGGCATTCACATTCAAACAACTCATTTTCTTGACACAGTAAGAATAAAATAAAATGGCACAACATGAATCTATTCGGGAAAAAGACACTAGGAATAAAACATAGCCAGAGCCCAATTTCTTTCTTGGTTTCCTAAGATGGTGCTCCATTTACTTATTCTTCTATAGGCATAAGAAACCCATGAGGTTTCCTGGAAATGAGTTACATTTCATTGAAATGTTAGGTTGAAAATGTTGAAAGAAAGAGGGAAACTCAAGAATAGATTACATTTTGTTACATAAAGAGGGAGCAGAAATGTAGTCTAAAAAACACTAGCTGATTTGGGATTACTGTACCTGGGATACTATGTACTAAGTAGATGTATGATCTTAAATAGGTCATGTTTTTCTCTCTGGGCTTGAGTTTTCTCATGTGAAAAACAATGTGGATGGACCAGAAGCTCTCTTAAGAGCTCCTCAGTTTGAAATATTCTGACCTCTCATTTGATCTTATGATTTATAATACCTATCTCCTTTCAGACTTTTCCATGGTGATATATTGATTCCAAATTTGCCAACAACCATTATATGAATTTATCTCCTCCTTTTCAGAGGTGGAACCAATTTCATGTCTCCCAAAATTTGGGCTGGCACTGTGACTTGCTTTTACCAAGAGAATGCAGTGAAAGTGACACCCATTCCAGGCCTAGTCTTTAAGAGGCCTGGAATCTTCTCACTGTCTTAGAAGAGAGCAATGAAGTAAAGAAGCTTGTACCAGAAGAGTGCATAATAAAATATTGTGTGGAGAGAGAAGCCACATGGAGAAAAAATTAGCTGTTTCTGTCAAAGGTCAGCATCAAGGCCCAAGAATGTGAGTTATGGGTTGTGCCAGGCCCAGCCAAGCTCTCAGCTGTATGGAACCGCAAGAGAGGCCACAGTCAAAATCATGTGCAGCAGGAGAACCACCTGGACACCCATGGCATCATGAGAAATAATAAATCATTGTTATTTTAAGTCACCATTTGGGGAGAGGGTATTATAGAGTAATAGGTAACCACTTTAGTAAATGTTATCTTTACTCACTGAGTTGTTCAGTGACCTGAAAGACTTTCTTACACCTACTCTCTTTCTCACCTACCTGTATCCAATCCATTGCCAAGTCTGCTAGACTACAAGCTTCTTAAAGACAAGAAATATGTCTTTTTGGCTCACTACTGCATTTCCAGCTCTCAATAGAGTGTCTGAGGTACAGTAGGTTAATTTCAGGGAAGTGCTGTTAATCTTACCTCATCTCAAACAATCAATCATTTTTTCCATCTCCACCAACACCTTAGACTGAATTGCCTTCAGCTTTTGCCTGAAATACTGCAGTATCCTTTTAACCAGCGTCCTCATAAAAATTGGCTGGGTGAAAAGGTATATAGGACATCTCTGTGCTACTTTGGCAATACTTCTGTAAGTCTACAATTATGTCAAAATAAAAGTTAGAAAGTATAAATGTACATAAATTACATCATGAAACTTCTTTAATTAGAACTCGCCTATGATGTTTGACATGATGTGACTACTCCTTACCTCTCTGATGTCACTTCACACCACTCCTATCTCCATCTTCACAGATGGCAATGTTTAGCTATACTAGAATTAAATGAAGTATCTCAAATATTCTCAACATTTATTCCTTCTGCAAGACCTTAATATCTACTATTTTGCCTAACTAAGGCACATTTTTTCTTACTTTTAACATGGTGCCTCCTTCTCATCTTTTAACTTTTACCTTATCAACTTTCTAAAACTATGCATTTCTACTCATCCACAATCTAATATATGTTCTCTCTTGTTTTCATTCATAACACTTAAAAATTTGTAATTTTATATTTATGTAAAATGGTAGGTTAATTTACTTAGTCTCTGTCTCCCCTGCTAGACAGTAATCACCATGAGAGAAGAAACCATGTCTGTCTTAAATTTCAGTGTTTATAATGGTGCCTGGTACATCATTAGCACTTGATAAGTGTTTGTTAAATCAGTTAAATCTCATGGACCTTTGCTTAAATTATCTGTGTGTATGAAGTATTATTTAAAATTTATGGGGATTAGTGTACATTGGTAAAGGCCATATTTGTGGACATGAGGGAGCATACTCAGGTAAGGAAGGAAGCGTAGGGTCATTTTATGGCTCTAGACAGAACAAGAACTAAACCATCCCACATTACCATACCAGCACTAAGGATATAGGAATTACAATAGACTTGTATGCTATACCTCTATTTACTGGGGCATGGTAACATCACACTGATTTATTCAGTACTTTTTGATTGTCTATTATCTGAACTGCCTATTATTTATACTGACTATACGTGGAATCTTCACTGCCATGGATTAGATGCTAGGAGGACATGGGTTGCACTATATGTATAGACTTAAAGAAATCCTGGTGGCAGCACCCTTATGCAGGAAGAATCTAGAAACTAAATTTACAATTATCTATAATCTACATACAAGACAGCAATAGATTATATGTCAGCTATTTTGCTCTACTTCCTAAACTACTTATTTTCTTCACAATTTGTTTGGCTAAGGTAAGAAAGGAATATAACCCTGAAATTGTACTTGCTTACTATACCACTTCTGTGACTTGTACATACACCCTTAAGATTGTATTGACCAGATTTTGCTCTCCTCAGTATTGTGTCATAATGAAAGAATTTTATTCATTTTTTTTCTGATCTATAAACTGATGTTGCTCCATAAATACAAACTCCATAAACACATTAGGATCTCAGAATTGTCCAGATGATGAGGAAATATTTATGTCATAAAATGAGTAAGCCCTATGGCCTTAAGATAGGAAAGAAAAAATAATACTTCAAATAAGGCCCAATTTTGAAAGAAGCTTCATTTATATGCAGGGATTTCCTCCCTTGGACTAGGTAAGTGAGACTTGTAGATTCAATACACAGGTTACAGCCTATTTTTATATAGGACTTCCCTTTTAAGATCTGCATGAGACCTGCCTATGTGTTTGTCTAATGGTGTATCTTTCCAGGAGCTCCAATTATATGAAAACTTAAATATCCAGGCATTCAGATTTTAGCTCAGCAAACTTATTTTGAGACTGAAGGTTTTACTTCTCATCCAGATGGTCACTGTCATACAGATCTCGATGTAAGTAGGTATGGTGTTATGACTTGAATTGATTTCCTTCCAAAATTTACATACCCAAACCCTGAATACCTGTGAATGTGACTTTATTTGGAAATAGGGCCTTTGCAGAGTTAGAGTGAGGTGATACTGGATTAGGGTGAGCCCCATAATCCAGTGATTGGTGACCCTACATGAAAAGTGAAATCTGAGGACAAAAGGAGACACAAGGAGAAAACGCCATGTGATGACAAAGATCTGAGTGATGCATCTACGAGTCAAGGCACATCAAGGACTGCTGGCAACTACCAGAAGCTAGAAGAGAAACATGGAACAGATTCTCCCTTTTTGCCTCCAGAAGGAAACTATACTGCTGACAAATTGATTTCAGATTTCTAGTTTCTGGAACAGTGAAACAATAAATTTGTTTTAAGCTACCCATTTGTGGCACTTTGTTACAGTAGCCCTAGGACACTCATGCATGTGGTAAGGGAGGGTATGTTGTAGTCATCCACCTACGTAGAGTACACCACTATCTCCTTGAGGTAAGTATTTAGAGAGATATTTTATTTCAATTCAGTCAAAACTGCTGTGATACAATAAGAAAACTAAGCTTCCCTCTTTTTCCCCCTCCTTATTTAGATAACGAAATTCCTGGTCCTACCAAGGACCAAAGAGTGTTAATAAAATCAAACATTCTGTAATGAAGTAGCCATTCCACTAATTAAATATCCAGTTTAATTAACTGGAAACTTTTTGGAGAGACAAATAGGGCTAAAAATTAAAATACTCATTCACCAAAAAATTCTGATCCTTTCATTATGGGCCTGCCTAATCCTGGATTAAGAGATTGCTCTATTTATGGGGCTTGTGATAATGACCAGAATGTCCCTAGAGAGGGAGAAATAATATGATGGAAAAAGTCCCTGTTTATCCATATCTCTGCTTTAATTGTACTAACCAACAATCTTAAGGCCTGCCTATTATTATGTTCTGTGCTTCGCGTAATTTGAATGTCATTCTTTTTTGCAAAATTCCAAAGAAAAACTGTGCAGTCTTAACCCACAGAGGGAGCAGTTAAGAAAAAAAAAAATCCGTTAGCTACTAAAGAGAAATCAAAAGCTTTAAGGCCCATCCTCACACCAATGCCACAAATTGATTTAAAAGCCTTAAATCAGGTATTTTGGGTTGTCATGCAGACAAAAAAAATGTGCTTACTAACTACATTTGCATTTTCTTTCAAAAAAAGCACTTCATTTGGGTCAAAGTGGTTTGTGAGGGATAGGAACCTAAAACTGTCAAGAATTTTAAGTTAGTACTTAGCCCCAGAAATCTAGACCAATCATTAAGTCTATTGTTCTCATAGGCCCAGAAAAAAAAAATGAAGTGTTTTTCACTGACATTTGGAGAATAATATGGGGCCTCTTCATGTAGTAATTCCTATAAAGGTTTTGGGGGTTAGCTGATGGACAGGTTAAAAATACTACCAACAGTGTGGATGTGCGCTGGAATAAGCTCACACAATCCAAAACTACATTTATAATAATAAGAATACCTTCCATGTGTGTGTTGCTTCACAGTGTAAAGTACCTCCATACAGAAATGACCATTTTACATATGATTTAGAAAATACAGGAGGTCCAATGTCCCCTATTCCTAATATGATAGGCACATCTGGTATATGTTCATATGTAAAAAGTATATTACACTCTTCAATTAAGTAATATCCAGAAGAGGGTAAACCATAATATGGTAAAGTTCCTATAAAAATATGCAAGATTGTAAATATTATCCTAAAAGAATAAAGAAGCTGGGGGAATTCCCTCTAGTTTATTCCAATATTTGAAAGACTATATGGAAGAAAAATAGGTTTTACTACTGTCCTTGCCACAAGAGTGAATGATAGTTCAGCATAAAGGGACTTTCTGATGACAAGAATTACACAATATTGAATAGTCTGCTTGTGGAGATAATGGTGTTCCCATAGTCCATAGAATGCTTTGTTTTAGACAGTATCTTAAAGAATGCTCCCCAGATTATCCAACACAGGTAGGAATTAATGACTGCTATTGGGACAGCCAGTGCTCACCCATATCCCACATGTTCCCTGCTATATATGCCAATCTTCCTTTGCAATTAGGTTGGTCATGTGGTAAACCTGAATAAAGATGTGTGAAGTATGCAACTACTTCTGTTTCTGGAATCCTAAAAACCAACAATTGCAAAACCCTCCACCATTCTCTCCCTTGGGCTAGATAAGTGTGGATCCAGCAGAACTCTGAAAGGGTCCAACTAGGGATGGCAAAGGCCACCTAGGTATAAAGCCTTGAAACCTGCCATAGGAAGTCACATGAATAACCCAACTAGATTTGTAATTAGCAAGATAAACTTATTAATCCCAACTGTGAATTTTTGTTATTTAGTAATTTGTCTGAGTTTCCTTCCAATTTTAAGATTCTATGGGTTGTTGTATTGTTGTTGTGGTTGTTTATTGTTTTGAAAAGAGGTCCACTCAATCACCCGTAGGCTGGGAACAAGTGGTGCAAGGTAAGGGTCCTGCACCTTGACCCTCCCAGGACTTAAGCCGATCCCTCCTCATCTCAACCCTCCTGATAGCTGGGATCACAGGCACACACTACCATGCCCAGCTAATTTGGTATTTTTTGAGAGTGCGTTTCGCCATGTTGCTCAGGCTGGTCTTAAACACCTGCCCACACACAAACCTGCCCACTTCAGTCCCTCAGAGTGCCTAAGGAAATACAGGCATGAAGCCCATCGCACCAAGCCAAGACTTTAGGTTCTGAACAGCACTAAAATTAATCCACAGGGTTTTTTTCTAAAGGAAAAGTTGGGAAATTGTAAAAAATATTAAGGAAATAATGGGAAAGCGCCAGTGAAGAATTGCCAACATCTGAAAATTAGTTACATAGAAAATTATTCACTTGTTTTTTCATTCATTCACATATCTGTGCCATTTGTTTCAATACATATGAACTGTGTAACATACACAAAACAGACATCCCTGAGCAATCCCAGCAACAGTGTTTATGCGGGAAAATAAAGTGAACAAATACTATCAATTTTACAGTCTAGTGAGATACAATAACATAACAACAAATGAAGATACAATTAAAAATTATACATGCTGGGAACAGGGAAGAATTCCCCATAAGGTAAATAGTAAGAGACATAACAAGAACATATTTTCTTCCTGGATTGAAGCCTCAGGGATCAGGAAAGGTATCATTGGGAAGTGATGAATAAAACTCAATATTGGCATATAAAAAATGTTTGGCCCCAGGGAGTTGGGAAGGAGAGGGATAGAGTTTTCCCTGTTGAACAAATAAAAGATTGGCATAGCAGAATAATGAGACCGAAGAAGTAGATGCAACCAGTATCATGTAAGGAATTAGTATTTTCCCTTTTGGGCATGTAAAGAATTGATCAGGGAAAGATGCAATAAGATTTACATTTAAATAGATTTTTTTCGTTATAGTGGATGAGCGATAATTTATAAATAATGAAAAAAGAGGCAAAAAGACCGATTTGGAATTGATCGTAATACTTGCCCCAGCAAAAATATGGAATCCTAATTTGAAGTTACTAAAGCAATAATATAGAAGAGTCTAAGTAGAAAGATCTCTAAGCATTGTTGGCACATTATGTAAGACAAGGTAGAGGGAAGAATATACTTTAAGCCTTAGGTTTTGAGTTAATAGATTTCTGTTAGAACACTTCTCACCAATTGTTTTGTATATTTGTTTTTTTTAAATTTTTTTCATTGTAGTAACCAATATATAACATGAAGTCTACCCTCTTAACAAATTTGTAAGTATACACTATTGCTATCTATCTATCTATCTATTGTTGTACAGCAGACCTCTAGAGCTTTTCATCTTGCATGACTGAAACTCTATACCCATTGAACAGCAACTTCCCATTTGTACTTCTACCAGTGACTAGCAACTACCATTCTATATCCTGCTTCTAAGAATTTGACTACTTTAAATACCTCATGTAAGCAGAATCATGCAGTATATGTCTTTCTGTGACCAGCTTATTTCACTAAGCATAACGTCTTCAAGGTTCATCCATGTTGTCGCATATGACAGGATGTCCTTCTTTTCAAATGTGAATGATATTCCATGGTATGTATAGACGTTTTATTTATCCATTCATCTGCTGATGGATGTTTATGTTGTTTCCACATCTTGACAAATACTCAGAAGTGAAATTTCTGGATGATATGGTAGTTTTATTTTAATTTTCAAGGATTGCCATACTGTTTCCCATCAAGGCTGCACCATTTTACATTCCCACCAATTGTGCACAAGCATTCCAATTTTGTCATATCTTTACCAGCACTTATTTTCTTTTTTTGTTTTGCTTTTATAATAATAGCCATCTTAACAGGTGTGAAGTGATAGCTCATTATAGTTTACTTTTATTTCCCTGATGATTAGTGATATTGATCATCTTCTCATATACCTGTTGACTATTTGTATGTCTTCTTTGAGAAATGTTTTATCTATAGTCAATCAGTTTATTTTGCAGGTTTTTTGTTACTGAGTTGTAGGAGTTACTCAGATATTTTAGATATTAGACTTTTGTTAAATATACGGTTTGCAAATATTTTCCCCTGTTTTGTAGGTTGTCTTTTCATTCTGCTATTTCCTTTGCTGCATAGAAGCATTTTAGTTTTCTGCAGTCCCACTTGTCTATTTTTTTCTTCTGTTACCTATACTTTTGGTGTCACATTAAAAAAAGGTCATTGCCAAGACCAATGTTATGATTTTCCCCTGTGTTTTCTTTTAGGATTTGTATAGTTTTGGGTCTTATGCTTAATTCTTTAATGCATTTTGGGTTGATTTTGTGTATGGTATAATAAAAGGGGCCTAATTTCATTATTTTCATATTGATATTCAGTTTTCCCAAGATCATTTGTATACCCAACATTTTGGCACCAGGAACCAGTTTTCTGGAAGACAATTTTCCATGAACAGGGGCAGGGTGGGGAGGATTTTTTCAGGATGAAACGGTTCCACCTCAGATCATCAGACATTAGTTAGATTCTCATAAGGAGCATGCAACCTAGATCCCTCACATGCAGTTCGTAATAGGGTTCATGCTCCTATGAGAATCTAATGTGCCACTGATCTGACAAGAGGCAGAGCTCAGGCAGTAATGCTTGCTTGCCCACCACTCACCTCCTGCTTTGCAGTCCAGTTCCCAAAAGGCCATAGACCGGTACCATTCTGTGGCCCCAGGGATTGGGGATGCCTCGTTTAAGGGATTATCCTTTCCTCATTGTTTAGTCTTGGTACATTTGTTGAAGGTAATTTCATCAAATATATGTGGGTTTATTTCTGTATTTTTTAATTATTATTATTTTGTTACATTGTTCTACATATCTGTCCTTATGCTAGTATCACACTGTTTTGATAACTGTAGCTTTGTAGTATGTTTTGAAGTCAGGAAGTTTGAGCCCTCAGCTTTGTTGTTCTTTCTTTAAATTGTTTTGGTTATTTGGGGACCTTTGTGTTTCCATATGAATTTTGGATTGATTTATCTACTTCTGAAAAAAAAAGTCACTGAGATTTTGATAGGGATTTTCTTGGATCTGAAGATCACTTTGGGTAATTATGGACATTTTAACAACACTAAGATTTCTAATCCATAAATGTGAGGTGTCTTTTCATTTATTTGTGCCTTCTTTAATTTATCTCAGCAATGTTTTGTGGTTTTTAGTATACAGATCATTCACCTCCTTAGTTAAGTTTATTCCTAAGTAATTTATTCTTTTCCTTACTATTATAAAAGGCATTGCTTTCTCAATTTTATTTGTGGATCATCTACTCTTAGTCTATAAAGATGCATATGATCTTTGAATATTAATTTGTGTTCTACAATTTGTTGAATTTATTAGTTCTAACTTTTGGTAGAATTGTTAGGATTTTTTTATCTACAAGATTATGTCATTTGTGAGCAGTGATACTTTTACTTCTTTATTTCTGATTTGAATGCCTTTTTATCTTTTTCTTGCCTGACTTTTCTGGCAATGACTTCCATTACTATGTTGAATAGAGAGACAAGAGTGGGCATACTTGCCTTGTCCTTCATCTTACAGGAAAAGCTTTTGATTTTTCATCATCAAATATGATGTTAGCTATGGACTATTTTCATATATGGCTTTCATTTTGTTGAGTGTTTTTACCATGAAAGATTGTTGAATTTTGTCACATGCTTTGTATGTATCTATTGAGATATTCATGTGTTCTAAAGATTTTTACCTTTTGTTCTGCTAATGTGGTATATCACATTGGTTGATTTTCATATGTTGAAACTTCCTTGGATTCTAGGGTTAAATCTCACTTGGTCATGATGTATGATCCTTTTAATGTGGTGTGCCGAATTCAGTTTGCTAGTATTTTCCTGAAGACTTTGGCTTTTATATTGATCAGAGTTATTAGCATGTAGTTTTCTTTTCTTTTAGTGTCTTTGTCTGGCCTAAGTATTAAGGTAATGCTGAATGAGTTTGAAATTATTCCCTCCTCTTCAATTTTCTGGAAGAGTTTAAGAGAAGCTGGAATTAATTCTTTAGTTATTGTTAATGAATTTAATTAACATTTATTATTAATATTGTCAATTAGTTCTTAGTAGAATTATCCAGTAATGCCTGGGATCTTCTTTGTTAGGGGGTTTTATTACTGATTCAATATCCTTACTCATTATTTGTCTGTTCAAGTTTTCTACATCTTTCTGGTTCAATGGTAGGTTGGTAGGTTGTATGTATCTAGGAATTTATCCCTTTCCTCTAGGTTTTCGAATTTGTTGACAAAGTTCTTCAGTTTTTATAATCGTTCATAGTAGTATCTTCTAATCCTCACCAGCATTCGTTATTTTTTTGTCCTGTTAATAATAGCCATCCTAACTGAGATGATATGATACTTTATTGTGATTTTGATTTGCATTTCCCTGGCTAATTCCCTTCATCTGATCACTATAGATTATATGGTTTTAAATGTCATATATACCCAATAAATATATTTAAGAATTCTTTGCACATCAAAAGAATATAAAAACTAAAGTCACAGGAATCAACATTGAGAACCAAAAAGTAAATGCAAGCAGAGTAGTAATCTGTAAAGTTTAAGAGCTACTTTATATACAAAGGGGTCACTCATGAGAACAGCTATTATTAGGTTAATAAGCAAACCACTTGACTGAGAAAGGAAGTGGAAACATAGACAGAAGTGAGTACACACGTCATCCCTGCTATAAATTTTACATATATATAATAGCAGTCATATGTGTACATACATAATAGTAGAGTTACAGAAATTCTGATCTGACTTATAATGATCAGGCTAACAATCATTTATTCACTACTGATCTAGCTGATTCCCCACTAGTATGCTCAATTAAACTGCCTGTGGGTGTCACAAAGAACCTTAATCACTGCGTGTGTCAATGGTTAATGATATCTTACACTCATCATAATTTACAGAACTACTCAATAAATTAATTAAATGATGCCTGAAAACATGCTTTGGATGCCTTGTAAATATATACTGCATAAATATGAGGTACTATTGTTAAAGTTAACCATTCACCTTCCTTAATTATCTTATGTAAAGTTAGTATGATTCTTTTTCTTTCTAAAGAACTTTCATTTTCCCATAATTGAGCTAAGAGAGTGTCAACAAAAAGAATCAAACTCCGTAAAATATTTGAAGAGATTTATTCTGAGCCAAATATAAGTGACCAATGGCCTGTGACACAGCCCTCAGGAAAACTTGAGAACATGTGCCCAAGGTGGGTCAGGGCACAGTCTTGTTTTATACATTTTAGGAAGACATGAGACATCAATCATGTAAGATACACATTGGTTTGGTCTGGAATGGCAGGATAATTCAAAGCAGGGGACTTCCAGCATATAGGTAGATTTTAAAATGTTCTGATTGGCAATTGGTTAAAAGTTATTATCAATCACAAAGAATGTGTGGGTTACAATAAGGGGTTGTGGAGATCAAAGTTTTATCATGCAGATGAAGCCTCCAGGAAGCAGGCTTCAGAGAGAATAGATTGTATATGTTTCTTATCAGACTTAAGGTCTGTGTTGATGTTAAATGCTGGTGAGCTTTTCCTGAATTCTAAAAGGGAGTAGAGTATCATGAGACATGTCCGATCCTCCCTTCCTGTCATGGCCTGAACCAGTTTTTCATGTTAACTTTGGAACCCCATGGCCAAGAGGAGGAGTCTATTCAGATAGTTGTGGCGGAGAGAGGCGCCTAGAATCTTATTTTTGGTTTACAGGAGTTTTCAAATTGTACCTTGACACAATTTTCCCTCTCCTTTGTTGTATGCCCCCTCTCCATCACATGTTCACGTTGTTTTTGTTCTTTTGCCGACAATCAGCCTTGAGACACACCATGATTATCATCTCGCCAAGTTATAATTTTATCAAACAACTTAACAACAAATGTAAAATCATCATTATAGTAACAGATATACAATCAACATCTTCACAACTAAGGAAAATAAATGAAATTGATACAGGCCCTCAGTGAGTCAGTGTTCCTCTTGTTCTTGGAAAATAAGTGTCTTACAAATATACACCACATTTCAATATACATAGGCTCTATTCCTAGGTTAATATTGCATTTGTAAACAAAATCAAAGTTTTTTTGTGTGGACTTGACGCATATACTCTTAATTCAGTTTTTTTGAAATTCAGATATTGGTAAAGACTAGACTTTTTATTAGAACTGGTATCAGGCCAAGTTTACATTATACTATTTTTGAAGGAGTTCCTTTTTTCAGCCAAAGGACTTGCTTTAACTGATCTTAATTGCCAGGTGTGCCCTCTTTTGCATCTCTCTAAGACCCAGTTCTTTCAAACTTTACTTTTCAGTGGTTATGTCCACAGTGACAATACCTTTCTCTTGTGGGAATCAAGAGCAAACTCTTACAGGTTTAGTACCACTGTCTTTGATCTTTCAGTATCCATTTGTTGCCTGATTTGTGAAAGCTTTCAGCCTTTGAATTTTCCACCTTGCTAGAAACCCAAGATCAGTTTTTTTTTCTGACATGACTTCTTTGCTTACCACCTTGCCAGGGCTTATGCAACCTGTAAGCTTCCAAACTCAAAGTTACTACCTTGAACATAAACTATTAGTTGTAGTTTCACAGACCTCTGAGCATTTTTTCCCAGATCTCTTGCCTTGTCCTTATTCTGTGTAGACTCTGTCTCAAAAAAAAAAAGTTAAAAAATACTTCACCAGGCATAGTGATGTGTTCCTGTACTCAAGCTACTTAGGAAGCTGAGACAGGAGGATCACTTGAGTCCAGGAGTTTGAGGCTGCAGTGAGCCAGAATCATGCGACTGCACTCTAGCCTGGGTGACAGAGTGAGACCCTGACCCCCCAAAAAAGGACCAAAATGTATATCCCACTCCTGATATATCTAAGGAATTTCTGGAAAGAGCTATTATTAAAGGAACAAAAGATCTTCCAAAGTTTAAGCCAAATTTATTTAAATGAAGTATAGAGGACAATTAATGGAATTGTCTAAATGATACAAAGCTACCCTTCTACCTCAATTATGAGAATACCCTTCTATCTCAATTATGAATAAGCCAGATAATAGCTTACTCAATTTCCTACAAGTTCACTTACAAAAAATGCCTTTCTTTACATAAAATTATATAAAATATTTGAATTAAAAGAGATCATAAATAATTCTCTTTTTTTCCCAGTTCACGTGACATTTTAGACATAGTCAAAATTTGTAGTTTTACTTTTTTTTTTCTTTTCCAGATCTTTAAAAAGCATCTATAATCCACTGAATAAGATGGGCTAGAAGATGAAACTGCTGAGAAGTGCTGCAAAGCTGATGGTATTGATATCAACACAGATATCATATGCTTTTGGGGAATAGTGCACTCAGTTGACACTTATTCCTAATAAATTCAAACAGTGGAGAGTTCTCTAACTTATTTTTAAAGTCTCTAATCTATACTTCCTATAGTTGAATGACACAAATTAGTTTCTTGGTCTCCGTTCAGATACTGGGTTACACACAATTTTTGGGCATTTAAGTATACTGTAAATCCCTCCAGGAAACTTTCCTGTATTGTCTTGTGCTTCACANCATAAATAATCTCTTTTTTTCCCAGTTCACGTGACATTTTAGACATAGTCAAAATTTGTAGTTTTACTTTTTTTTTTCTTTTCCAGATCTTTAAAAGCATCTATAATCCACTGAATAAGATGGGCTAGAAGATGAAACTGCTGAGAAGTGCTGCAAAGCTGATGGTATTGATATCAACACAGATATCATATGCTTTTGGGGAATAGTGCACTCAGTTGACACTTATTCCTAATAAATTCAAACAGTGGAGAGTTCTCTAACTTATTTTAAAGTCTCTAATCTATACTTCCTATAGTTGAATGACACAAATTAGTTTCTTGGTCTCCGTTCAGATACTGGGTTACACACAATTTTGGGCATTTAAGTATACTGTAAATCCCTCCAGGAAACTTTCCTGTATTGTCTTGTGCTTCACAGCTAGTTCTCAGGCATGTGTACTGATTAAAATTAGTTTTCTATTTAAAAGGAGCTGTGGCTTGAGTTACAAAGATTTAAAGTTAAAGCTACGCTCTCAATAATTTCTATTTTCTCACTGAATCAATTCACACTAGACACCCCTTTAACTTCCATATATATGATCACTCACCTTCTGTCCAAAATCTATTTTAAGAAAGAGCAGAAGTATAAGAGGACCATGTAAACAATAGTACTAATATTAGTAGGAATATGGCAAAGTTTGAGAGTGACAACTTTAGCTTCGCTACGTTTAAGCTGCTTACTAGCTGGGATAAGTTGTATAACTTCTCCAAACCCATTTTCCTCATTTAAAACTGGGCCATAGACATTTCTCCGAAGACATACAAATGGCCAACAAGCACATGAAAAGATGCTCAATATAATTAACCTTAGGGAAATATAAATTAAAAGTACAATTTCAACTACAATAGTACTACATACATATTAGAATAATTATGTGAAGAAAAAAAAACAAGTGCTTTCAAGAATGTAGAGAAATTGGAACCCTTTGCATTACTGATAGGAATGTAAAATGGTACAGTCTCTTTGGAAAGCAGTCTGGTAGTTCCTCAAAAGGTTAGACATAGAATGACCGAATGACCCAGCAATTCTACTCCTAGGTATACACAAGAGAAATGGAAACATATGTCCACACATAAATTTGTACATGAATGCTTACAGCAGCATTGTTCATAAGAGCCACAGAGTACATATGATCAAAATGTTAATCAACTAACGAATGAATAAATAAAATGTGGTCGATTATTATTTAGCAGTGAAAAGGAGTGAAGTACTTACACATGCAATAACGATGATTAAACCTTGATAACACTATGCTAAATGTAAGGAGCCTATCACAAAATGCCTCGTGTTATATATTTTATTCGTATTAAATATCCAGAATAGGCCAATCTATAGTTACAGATAGATGATTTATGACTACCTAAAGCTGAGGATATGGGTGAGGATGAGGGACTGAGGAGAGACTGTCAATGAGTACAGTGTTTCTTTCTGGGGTGTTGAAAATGTTCTGAAATTGTGGTGATGCTTGCACAACATCATGAATATACCCAAAATCATTGAAATGGATGTTTTAAATTGCCAATTGTATGGTATATGACTAATGTAATAATAAAATTGTTAAAATGAGGCAAGTAGTTGGGTTTATCACAAAGAGTTGTTGGGAAGATTAAATAAAATAAGTATATAAAGTATTTAATATAGTGCCTAGTACCTTGTAAGCAATCAATAAGTGACAGCTCCACCACCACCACTACCATCACTACTGCTACTACTACTACTGATACTATTACTACAAATAATTATTATTATTAGTAGTAGAACTATTATTAAATAATTATTATAATAACTGCAATTTTTAGCAGTACTAGAAATGTTATTAAATTATAATACTAAGTAGAGTAATAACATTATTTGTAATAGTAGAGCTGTTATTAAATAATAATTACTAAAGTTGTTAATATTATTTAGGTGTCCTTATTAGAATGATAGTTTTATCCTGGGACAGAGTTTGGGGTCTAGATAATGTTACCATACCCAGTGTGCTATAATAAAAAGAAAAAACTTTGGAGTGAAACAGATCTTGTTGAAAACCCATCTTTGTCACTTACTAATTATGTAACATCATGTAAGCTATTTCACCTGTCTGTGGTTACGTTTCCTCATCTGCAAAATAATTCAATAATATCTACTACTTTGAGCTCTTATGAGGAATAAGATAGTGTGCGTGTAAATGCCCATTTTAGTGCCTAGTACCTAGTAAATTCTCAAATAATTTTGGTTCCAAATACATGAAATCATGGTTTTGGCTTTTTAAAAATATGATGAAACACCATCAAACTTGTATCAGTATCTCAATAAGACATAAGCCTAAGCAATGTCCCCAAACACCAACGTATGCATAGAGGACTGGTTAACA
>NW_016802963.1:25123-45972 GCF_001698545.2 Rhinopithecus bieti | reverse complement strand
GTAACCCTCAAATGAACACATGAACATTTATTCCAGACCATGTTTTCTAAAACTACCTTGAAGCTGATACTCAAGTATTTCCTAAAACTTGTCTCATTTTGCATAAAATTGCTGCATGAAATTCTTATCCATGGGAAAATAAAATTAATAATGCTCTAGATAAACTAATTAATGTTTATTCAGGTTATCTACTAATTGCTTAACAAACTACCCATAACTTAATGGCCAATGACAACCACTTTAATTTGCTCATGAATTTTGGGCTCATGAATTTGAGAAGAGTTCAGCTCAGTAGTTTGTCTGTGATCTACATGGCATAAGTCAGGGAAGCTAGGGCTGAAGGATCCACTTCCAAGATATCTTCTTCACTTATATTGGTGTCTTGGTGCTAGTTGACCTCTCTCTCCCACCATATTGTGTCTCATCCTCTAGTGCCTCTCTATGTGACTTAAACTTCAAACAGCATGGTGGTTTCAGAGTGGACCAAAACACTGGGACAGAAGTTGCAAGTTTCTTTTGACGCAGCCTCTAAAATTTCAGAACATCACTTTTGCCACACTCTATTGGTCAGCTGTGAAGAATGAAAACTCAAGTTTAGATATTAGGAGTAGCCAAAAATCTATGGCCAACTTTAATCTACTACAATGTTGTCTAAAATTTTAAGTAATGGGATTTGGGAAACCGAAAGTTGATAATGTGTTTAGCCATATGGATTGGATTTTTGTATTTCTTGGCAGTTCTAATTTTAGTTCTAGCTTGAGGATGTCCAGAACTGAATGTGTTTGATAAACTTCAGAAACTGAAGGAAAACAATTTCCAGACGTTTTCATGACCTTACTGAATTCTGCAAGTTTTCCAGACATAGACAGAGATATCCAATCGGCCTAGTTATCTTTCTCTATCTCTTTTTTACACCTGGTGTTTTCTAATGTCTCATGATTCTAACTGCAGAACTCCCACTGACACAGAGGAGCTCTTTGACATTTATAGTGCTCATAATGTCAGCTGACTATTGAGGTATAAGAGCAACTTATAAAATGATTTCCAATTGTGAATAAATGGTACTAAATAAATCCATGAAAGAGTTAAAATCACTTAAAATTAATCAGTCATGTGCTCCTTGAAACGCCAAAGATCTAGTTTGACTGATTTTGCTTTTCTTTCTCTGAATTATATGGTTGTTAAACATCTCAGAGTAACAGCCTTTCTGGGACGAAAAATAAGCAGGTCTCCATCTTTCTGTCAATAAAGTTGTTTCCAATTGCATTACAAACTAAAACTCGAAAAGTTTATCCTTACATCTAATGTAAATTGGAAGTAAATTATTTTAGTAATCTTATAGGATGGTAGTATTTGGTAGGGTGTTTTGGCATATATATCTATGTTAGAATACAGGTTTATACAAAGTGCACATCTTGTAGATGTCCTGAACAGTACATACAGGTGTTGCACCTAGCGAATCTGAATGGAATGTATCTTCTACAATGGTCCTTCTCCTTGCTTTGGATCAGTACTTTTCAAACTTTGCTGTTGTGTGCCTAATAGCAGAGGAGAGTACAGAAGGTATTCCTCCAGGGATCACAAACATAAAATTTACTCACATTTTGTTTGTGAATCTTATCAAGCACTTTTTTTTTTTTTTTTTTTTTTTTTTGAGATGGAGTCTCACTCTGTCACCCAGGCTGGAGTGCAGTGGCATGATCTCAGCTCACTGCAAGCTTCACCTCTAGGGTTCACACCATTCTCCTGCCTCAGCCTCCTGAGTAGCTGTGACTACAGGTGTCTGCCACCACAACTGGCAACTTTTTTGTATTTTTAGTAGAGACGGGGTTTCACCGTGTTAATCAGGATGGTCTTGATCTCCTGACCTTGTGATCTGCCCTCCTTGGCCTCGCAAAGTGGTGCTGGGATTACAAGCATGAGCTACCATGCCTGGGCTTATCATGTACATTTTATCATGCAAATGTTGCTTTATATATCTATATATGTTTTGGTATGAATACAATTTATCCACTTGAATTTCCGTGGAAACTAATGATATGAGACCATCATATGGCTCCATGTAACCCCTGGAACCACAAAGTTCCCTTGGAATATTTTTATCCCAGTTCGAGGTAGAGAGATGTTACTAAAACATATCATATGGTCAGTAAGGGTATCAGCATATCTAGTTTTGGCTCTAACAAAATATAATGACTGCAAAACAATATAGGGGACATAAGGAGAGCCACAGTCTAATACTTCATTATTTCTAAATATTCACCATTTCCACAGTCCACTCTTAACAACATGTTTATTAATTTCTTTTGTTTTGTTTAAAATGCTTAACTTTGGTACTCACATTGCTAGGCTTATTTAAAACTAATATTTGCTATATTTCATTTTGGAAAAGTGAACATTAGGAATATAATTTTCTCTCTCTTATTTTCAAGATATAAATAAGTTTCCAACAATTCCAATTGAATTATAAGGATCAAAAGTTTAGTCAAAACTTCCAAAAACTACAAGGAGATATCGTCTCACCCTAATCAAAATGGCTTTCATCCAAAAGAGAGGCAATAACAAATGCTGGAGAGGATATGGAGCAAAGGGAACCCAAATGTCCACTGTTAGTGGGAATGTAAATTAGTACAACCACTGTGGAGAATGGTTTGGAGGTTCCTCAATAAACTAAAAATAGAGCTACCAGATGATCCTGCAATCCCACGGCTAGGCATATACCCAAAAGAAAGGAAATCATTATATCAAAGAGATATCTGTACCCCCATGTTTATTACAGCACTATTCACAATAGCCAAGATTTGGAAACAACCTAAGTGTCCATCAACAGACAAATGGATAAAGAAAATGTGGTACTTATGCACAATGGAATACTATTCAGTCATAAAAAAAGAATAAGATCCAGTGATTTGCAATGACATGGATGAAACTGGAGGCCATTACATTAAGTGAAATGAACCATGCACAGAAAGACGAATTTCACATGTTCTCACTTATTTTTGGGGAACTAAAATATTAAAACAATTGAACTCATGGAGATAGACAGTAGAATGATAGTTATCAGAGGCTAGGAAGGTTTTGGGTGTGGTGGAAGTAGGAATGGTTAATGGGCATGCAAATATAGTTAGAATAAGTAAGATCTAGTATTTGATAGTACAACAGGGTGACTACAGTCAACAATAATTTATTGTGCATCTTAAAATAACTAAAATATTATAACCAGACTGTTTGTGACACAAAGAAAGAATAAATGTTTGAGGTGATGGACACCCCATTCACCCTGATGTGATTATTATACATTGTATGCCTGTATCAAAAAATTTCATGTACTCTATAAATTTACACACCTACTAGGTACCCACAATAATTAAAATTAAACAACAACAAAACCTTTCTAAGTGAGTGAAAATTGGGATCAATTTGCCTTCCCTGGCTGTATAATGGATAGAGACCACTATGGTCACAAATATCAATAAATCATATATTCAGTGTAAGCCCAATACATTTAAAGCATATTTACTCAGTTCTCTTGTGGTTATTCCGTTTAGAATTGAAGAAATTTAGAATACTAGAATGAAATCTAAGGCAGATGAAATCTTGCAAATGTTAAAGGGCATGATTTAAATTAAAGGCCACAATTTGAAAGAGATCCTAGCAGGCCTCTGAGTTTTTAGCTTACAGTACCTAAAATTACAAGGATTAGCAGTAGGATCTCTAAAAAGAGGTGTAATACCTTGTGTCCTTATTTGAGTGTGTACAAGGACAGTAGCACTCATAAGTCATCTTGTCACTTTTCCCAACATCATATGATTGATAAATATTCAGGATCCCAACCTAAAAACAAGTTTTAAATGGCCCTGGATTGTGATATTGAAAATATTATTGTCAAATCATTTTAAAGGCTAAACTGAAGCCCTGTATTTTATTTTAAGAAGTGCTTGGTCTCCAGGAGTTAATGCTGTCCAAATAAAATTTTGGCTGACATGTATGAAAATTTTCTGTAACAATCACCAATGCAAGACACTCATGAATCTATCAATCACAGAGTTTAAAAGCTCTGTCATACAGCACGCTTAATACCCAGTGTAACTAATTAGTATTACCATTTTTTGATGCAATACAAACTAATTTCCTTAAACTGCTATTGCACTGAACTCCAGGGTTATAAACAAGCAGAACACAAACTGATTTGCATGTAATAACAGTGGTAATAAACCTTTCCTGGTTCATGCAATTTTTCCCATCTGTTAAGAGAGGGTAAGTTTAGGAAGTGTTATTCCAAGGAGGGGACTTACCCAGTTGGACATCTATAACACTTGGCTGATTCTCCATGGGGAACAATGGCTTAGGAGGCTTGTCTGTGAGTAAAGCTAGAAGAGAAAATGAAAGAAAGTAATGGAAAATTGAGATAAATTACAGGATGAGAAAGATTCTATCATGTATGATATTTAATGTTTGTAGACTTGATGGTGTGTCAATATTTATTAGACAGTGTTCCTACTTGGGTAGTTACTCTATCCATACAATATCCATTTCCCAGCACATTTAGAGCACCATTGATTCACTGTAAATAGGACATTTTGACAACTACATTTTCCAACAAGATGAAACAAATGGACTATTTTGGGTGGTTTTATACATTTGTAAGTATAAANCAGTTGGACATCTATAACACTTGGCTGATTCTCCATGGGGAACAATGGCTTAGGAGGCTTGTCTGTGAGTAAAGCTAGAAGAGAAAATGAAAGAAAGTAATGGAAAAATTGAGATAAATTACAGGATGAGAAAGATTCTATCATGTATGATATTTAATGTTTGTAGACTTGATGGTGTGTCAATATTTATTAGACAGTGTTCCTACTTGGGTAGTTACTCTATCCATACAATATCCATTTCCCAGCACATTTAGAGCACCATTGATTCACTGTAAATAGGACATTTTGACAACTACATTTTCCAACAAGATGAAACAAATGGACTATTTTGGGTGGTTTTTATACATTTGTAAGTATAAAGAAATATATATTTTAAAAGTGTAATTGAGAAATAGTAAATCCTCATATATGCTTTGTAGTGATATTCTCAATGAAATATTACCCTAATGGACATTTTAGTGACATGGATCTTCTAAACCTCTGAATTATCCCCACTCTCCACTGCAACCTCCAAAACAATATAATAAAGCAATGATATCTTCATTAGGATAATTGATCAAAAATACAAATTAAGCATCTTTTATACTCCAAGTCTTTTGCTAGGTACTAAAGGGAAAGAAAGCAAAGTCTTTATCTTTGCCCTCAATTTATAATACAGGACTATGAACACAGGATTAGCACACTGTAATAGAGAATAGAACATAGAATATAGCATTTGAGCTATAAGGCTATATATAGGTGGTAAAGAAATGGAGAAAGGAGAGGTCAATATTGGCTGGAAGGTTTGAGGAAAGTTTTATGAAGAGAATGGATCTCCATATGAAACTTAAGGGATGGAGAAGATTTGGAAAGGCAGAGAGTAAAGAACAAAAGATTATCAGAAGATTCTCAAAAGGATTTTCAAAAGATTATCAGGAAAGATTAACAACATAAGCCAAGACAGAACTTCACAAGCATAATATGCTTTGAGGAAAACGAGTCTGATGAGAAGGGGTTGTGTGAGCACCATGAATTAAAAATGAAACTAGATAGATAGGATGGGGCTCAATTCTGGAGGACTCTGAGTAACAGGCAGAGGAATTTGGACATGATGTTCTAGGATGGAGTGTCACTGAAGATCTTGGAACAAAAAAATGACTCAAAGGAAGTGCTGTCTAATGATGATTGGCTTGATATGTGGATTGGGCTGAGAGAAGAACAAAAAACTAAGAGGTTGAGGAAACAATGCTGCAGTGTGGGGATGGGTGGTGGTGAGCAGTCACACCAGGGTGGAGTTTGGAGAATTTTATTTTTATGAGAGGACAAATCTGAGAGGCACCTGGAAGAAAGAAATGAGAGGACTCAGCATGCAGATACATAACGTCATGTGTATTGTTGTCATAAAATAACCCTTATATCAAACTGCTGCTTATATCCTGAATTCCCTTTAACTGATTCTGTATTTATGTCTTGCTTCAAATATCCAACTGGACTCTTACCTACTAAAAAGAAATGTTTTATACTTCTTTATAATTCACAGGAGGAATAGCATAGGATTGTACTATAATGATTAAACCACCATTAATTGACTAGCTTAGGAATTCCCTGCCAGCATGAGAGAAGATCTCATACAATTTGCAGAATATTTAGAAGAGAAAGAGAGAAATAAAAGTTGATTACAGGACAAGTAAGGTTAGGGAAATATACAAATTTGGAGAGATTCCCAAAATAGTTGTTGATAGTTAACAAATGCACCAGAAATATACTTAGGAAAGAGCTTTATGGCACATTAGCTTTCTCTTCCTAATACTTGAACTGCCTGAAGTAGAAAAGTGTTAGTGAATTAATTGCCTTCATTTTTCCAACACATCTTTCAAGATGACATACAACATGTATTGTCCTTATGGAATTGAACAATATTTTTGTTTTAATTAAGTTGATTTTGACATAATTTAGACCTACTAATATAATATCTAGTCTTCATTTCATAAATACTACAGTTACTCTTAATAATCTGATTTTAAATATTATTAGAAACGTAAGGAGTATATGTTAAACAAAATTTATTTGTTTGAATTTAAAATCCAGTTATATCAGATGTTCAATTTTGTTGTAGTTTGCTATTATTTGTAATAGTAAAATATTGGAAACAACTTCAATTTCCATCAGTAGGAGCCTTGTTACAATTGTGGTGATTTCATATAATGACATATTATGATACTGCTCTTTAAAAGAATTAGGTAAATCTGTAGATTAGATATTAAAATATTTCCAAGGTATACTGTTTAATGAAAAAAACAAGGTCCCAAATAGTATGTACAGCATGCTATTTCGAGTATAAAACATACATATGCATATATAAATGTTTGTATATGTATGAAACATTTCTAGAAGGATACATGTGCAATTGGTAACAGTAGTGTCCTCTGAAGAGAGGGAGTGGATGGCAGAGTGACTGTGGTGGGTAAGGAAAGGGTGGCATGGGCAGGCAGAAGGAAGATTTAATCTTCACTATATGCCTTTATATTTTGAACCATCTGCATATGTTATGTATTCAAAACATAAAATTAAAATTAAATCCAGCCATTTTCACTTTATTAATAAAACCCATTTTGATTTCTTTATAGAATTATTGTCAATTTACCTTACACATCCAAATTCTATACATTTAGCTTGCTGGAAACTATTCTTAGGCAATCTTATTTTAAAATATTTCCTTCTTCCAGATGAATTAACTGGAATGTGATAGGTGGGAAGCAATTGTAAGGAATGTATTTCACGTATGGAAATGACGATCTTGCTCTGCTTTCAGCAGGATGAGTTTGGGGTCATTGTTTTCCCCTTCCCTTATCTTCCGCCATGGACTATGGATGTATTTACCCTAATTTTATTATTGTTAAATATCAATTGCTGAAGTGACATTCACTAGTATTAATGATAATTTTAAGTGTCTTACATTTATAGGTGGTTCATAAGTTTCAAAGTGCTTTCAGATACATTAGCTCATATTATCTTCATGATGACCTTGTAAGGTAAAGAAGACAGTTACAAATGTGACCAATTTAGATATGAAGTTAAATGAAGCTTATATTGTATTATTTGGTGTCCCCTTGTAACCTAAAGCCCCCACTTGCAGGATGAATGGGAAAACAGGATATAAGTTGTAGGCAGTAGACAGGTAAAGAGCTCAGTACTGAGTCAGTGGTTTTAGCCTCTTCGACTCCACACTAATTACACTAGGGCTCCTAGTCCAATGGGAATGGCTTTGTGGCAAACAGCCAGTTGAAACATGATCCCTGTAGGACACCCCACACATATACACTTTTTCCCCTCTAAACCCATGAATGGAAAGAGATGAACTGGCACTTATCCCAGCACAGCTCAATGGGATATAAGGCTATGGTGCCTCTTTAAATTCCGATATCATGTTTAGGCCTGAGAATTGGTAAGAAGTGCAGAACATTTGTGATGATAAAGCAGCAACTGCAGCAGTTCATCTGGATCCTGACCACCAGCCCAGAGACAAATCTATCAGCACCTTGCATAATTATAGCATTTGCAGATTAGCTAGAATGCAAGCTCATTTCTTGTTTATTTTTATTTTTAAATCTCATCTGAAACTCAGTTACTATTTGTGAAAGGAAAGAAAGAACTGTCAATACCAAGTCCCCTAAACAACAGTGCAGATATTTACAATTTTATTAGGAATCTTATCCTGGACCTCAAGGGGAACTAATTGGGGTCTGAGCTAATCTTTGAATTTGCTGCTTAAGCTTCATGCTTTGATTGAAAGAATGGGCGCAAAGGATACATTTTGGTACTAACGTTTCAGTGTACAATTTCTCCACTGCACTTACCTCAGTAGCTGCTTATATTTAATTATCCTTAAATATAATTGCTCTACTGAGTATACCATGACACTAGTCTTAACGTGTTAGTGAAGCTACTACTATTACTGCCTTCTTCTTCCTAAAACTAGGTTTTATATGTTTGACACTAACTTTCCTGAGAGGAATGCTCAAAATAACTTTTTCTTTTCCATTATAGGCAATGATTTTATCTATATGTACAACCAGATCAACTGGTTTGCCTGAAATGATTGGTCAATTTCCATGAACTTAGTATAAAAAAAAGTAGACTCATCTGTTTAATTGAATAAATCAATTTGACTACATTGCCCAAGTGTTACCTACTGTTATGACAATTTTCATTGTCCTCTTTTGTTGTTGACTTACCTGTTTAATTAGATTGGCCAGAAAGACCAAGTGGGAGGGAGTAGAAGGACAGAAACTCATTAATTTCTGTGAATGAAGTTATTTTGGAATTTGTATGTTATGGTCAATGAAATGGATCCTCCCAAATCCATTCAGCATACCAGCACTAAAATCACATTCTAAAATCACTATTTTTGTCATAACTTTTAACCATTCAAAACCTACCAATGTTTCCTACATTTACAGGAGGATAAACTGTGAACTTGTCACCTGGGAACATAAAGGCAGCCATAGTCTAGCCTTAATAACTTTCTTATTTTATTTTATTTTATTTTATTTTATTTTATTTTATTTATTTTATTTTATTTTTGAGATGTAATTTCGCTCTTGTTGCCCAGGCTGGAGTGCAATGGCACAATCTCAGCTCACCTCAACCTCCGCCTCCCAGGTTCAAGCCATTCTCCTGCCTCAGCCTCCCGAGTAGCTGGGATTACAGGCCTGAACCACCACGCCCGGATAATTTTGTATTTTTAGTAGAGATGGGGCTTCTCCATGTTGGTCAGACTGGTATCGAACTCCCGACTTCAGGTGATCTGCCCTCCTTGGCCTCCCAAAGTGCTGGGATTACAGGTGCGAGCCACAGTGCTCAGCCTTTCCTGCCTTTTTACCCACCTATCTTCTATTTTATTGATGCTATAGACAAGTTACTTTCCTCATTCACATTGCATTAATTTCCAACTATGCATCTTGGCTTAAAATCTTCCTCTAAGTTTGGTAGCAAATAAAAATAGCTACCATAGTTATCATTTACTTAATATCTACTGTTCTAGGCTGTTTCAAGACATTTTATATTACATTTTACAAATAAGTTGCCCAAAGTCAAGCAGCTTATTCTTGAATCTAAAGAAGGGACCTGAATTGAGTTCTGTCTGATTTCACCAGACCCACAACACTCTAAGACCTCCCCCTTTCTTATTTTCATCCCAAGTCCTAGCTATCCTCCAAAAACTTGTTTAAGTCTTGAATCCTCCAGAAAGCCTTCCTTAATAACAGCCCGAGCTAATCTTTCTCCTCTCTTAAATCCTAAAGCATTTACTATTCCTTTGAACCACCCATTTGGTTCATGACATGCACTACTTTGAATACAAGTTAAACCTCACATTACATGGGTATGTCTTGTCTTCCTAGCTATATTTTTAAGCTCCTGGAGGATAAAGATCATGTCCCATATAATCCAGCAAATAAGATAGTATGTGACATTATGGAACAAATAAACACAATCTCCAAATTAACTTCCCAGTGGTACTCTTTCTCTAAAAAAGTATGCTTCCCATAGCATTCTTAGATTGCAAGGAACAGAATCAAACTTTTGCTAATTAAAGCCAAAAGGGAATTTATCAGAAGTATATCTCAAGGATGGCCAGGAAGTTTGGGGAACTAGGTTTAGTAACAGAAAAGAAACCAGGCCAGGTCTAGATGTGCAAGCAAAAGAGACTACACAATAATTTCATCTTGTTCCCATCATTGAATTGAACTGGTTTTGATGGGTTTTTAAAATATGTTTTCTTTTATTGTGTTGTATCTTGGTTAACTTTTGTCCTCGTATCACTTTGATCAAGATTCAAAATCCCAGAACAGGCTGAATGAACAAGTTTTGAGCTCCAGGCCTAGGAAAGATTGTATGCAAATCATGAAGAAAAGAAGAATCTCCTAAAAGCAGGGTTTTTTCAACCTCAGCGAGATAACATTCACTACCAGCCAATTCTTTGTTGTAGGTGACAGCTTCCCTGGTTTCTACCCAAAGATGCCAGTAGGACCTTCCCCCAGTTGTGAAACTAGAAATGTCTCGAGATATTGGCAACATGTAATGAGGGGAATAAAATTGTACCTGCTTAATAACCACTATCTTAAAGAAAACTTAGGTTGTGTTGGAAAAAGAAATAAATACTAAATGGCCAAAGGCAACAGGCAATACCATCTCATTGCCCAACTCCAGGGGCACACTTATATCAGTTTCCATGTGAATGGCATTCCTGGGAGCATATATTAATGGGATGCCCTGAAGTTGTGCAAAGAAGTGACATTGATCACACACATCCATTAATAAAACACAATTTTATTAATTAAAACAATAATATATTATATCAAATACTTCTCAAGTTCTGAAATAGTCACTGGATTTTGTCAATGGGTAGCAACTGTTCCATGGGCTCTTTTCTCTTCCAAATCACCTAAGTTTATGAGCTAATTCCAAAAGAGAGCCGCAGCAGCTTCAGGGCTCTTTGTCTGAAAGTGCCCAGATGTACAAGTATTACAGATTGCCTATTGTTCCGAGGGAATTGAGGGTTTTGGGAAGAAANTTCCAACAACTAACCACTGTAGCAATTAATCTTTTATAATTATTTTCTCTACCAAAATTATAGTATTGTCCGTCTTATTTGTAACAGAAGGAAACAGATCAGCATGGACTGTTTATTAACTGAATCTAGAGAGAAGATATATTCTCTAGGTGTCCCAGTATAATAGAAAATTTGTGGTAGGCTCACCACAAAAAATAGAACCAGTGATTCCCAGAATTATTTGAAAATTTGTTTTCAAATCACTGATGGCTCCAACTTCAGATATGTTTACATGTATCTCCCTCATCTCCCTACCTACTACCACCCTTCAAAAATAATTTGCTTCATTAAGTCACTGTTACTGATGACAATGGTTCATGTTCATCACATGTATATTTGGAAGATAAAATTATTGAGAATTACTGAGAGTCAAACACATGAAAGGTTATATTCAGAGGATTACATTGCTTTTAAAACACATTCCAATTTCACTAAAAATATCCCTGCCATTATTTAAAGTCATTGAAGTATTTGCCTTTTTTTAGCATAGAACTTAAATTCAGTTATTTTCTTTAATAAATAGTGATCCTTTAACAAATAGAGGTTAAACTGCTGGGAAAGCGCTGGGCAACTTACCTGGTCATTGCCCCTGCAAAGCTTAGGGCCTCCCTAGCAACTGGCTCAGAGCCTGTGTCCTGCCTTGCAATTCAGTGGATGTGCCTTTAGGGTAGTGAATGGTCAGGGCTGCTGTGAAGTTGCCCTGAGTTGCCCTTTTCTCTAGATCCCACATTTATTTCCACTAATATTTGAGTTTTGAGCAGTGCCTGAGCTTTGGGAAAGCTTGAGCATAAAGGCAGGGCAATTTCTTCTCAATGCCATTTGACACACGGCCCTTCTCTGGAGAGAAGAATGTTTATTCAGCACAAATCTGCCCAGACATAAAGCAACTTCTTCAAACTTGAAAAGAAAACAACCTTGGGGGAAATGGAAACTTAAACAGTGGTTATGATGGTAGTTTTATTTTTTCTTCTTCTTCACAGTTCCTGTGTTTTCTTCACTGTTGTCTTTTCTCCCTCAAGTAAGATTTTTCTTTCTCTCTCTAAAATAGTACTCCCTGGACCCTTATATTGTTGATGTCGAACAAATTCCATATATAGTTATTATCAGATAAATTACACAAGATAGTGTACCTCCAGGTTTCACACAGAACTTGGGATATAGTTAATATTAAAATAAATATGAAAGGTTAAACATGGGAGATGGGTCAATTTTTACCTTGCTTAAAGATCGTCATTTGGCTCTGTGATGACTGATCTGTCAGGATCTAGAAATTGGCCTAGATAGTGATGTCTAAAAATATAATATGATACTCAAGGATGGATAATTTTAGAACTAGACAAACCCTTAGGGATCTAATTCATCTGGCTATTTTGTCAGATGAAGAAACTGAAAGGCAGAAAAGGAGGAATGTACTCAACATCATACTGAAAATTAATAATAAAACAGAAGACCCAAACCCAAGTTTCTTGAATTAAAAGTTCAATATTCTTGCTACTGCACCATGGCTAACATTGATTAGGCATGGATTTCATGCCAAGCGCTTTTACATTTATTCCCTCATTAAATCCGCATGACAATGTATAAAGTAGGTCCTACTATTATCAACATTTGAAGATGAGAAAACTGAGGCTCAATGAGTTTAAATTATTTGTGCAAAGTCATAATGCTGGTAAATACATTTTGGATCCAAGATTCAACCAAAGTCTATGTCACCGTTGAGTCCAAGGTCATAGCCACTACTCTATACTGTCATATTTCTTCCGTGTTTTTTAATTTAAGGCTGTTTTTGTATGTCTGTGTGTGTTCAAAATACATCCAAAATATTTCCATATAAGCATCACCAAAATATAAAAAAGAAAAAGAAAGAAACCTAAACACTTCACGGAACTGATGAGCTTTGGGGATTAATTGACTGAATATCTTCTTTAGCTGTATCCACAAAATTCCACAGGTCAAAGAAAGGGATGAAAATTCGATTTTGGATTACTTGGTATAATTCATTCTTATAATCAGTTAACAAATGTTTGTAGTTATATTATAGAAAGGTACTCTACCAAATAGTGTGTATATCTTCGTTGGGGGCAATAAAGTATAAATTTGAAGAATACACAGAGTCAGATCAAAAGGCTTAATCTAGTAGAAGAAACGGAGGTGTACAAATGGCTGTAGTAAGTGACAAAAAGTGGTAATTGACTGTTTTAACTTTTATTGCTGCTGGTAAGCTATCATACACTTAGTAGTTTAAAACAACATATTTGCTATTATCTTACTGTTTGGGAAGTGAGAAGTCTAATGTGGGTCTCACTGGATTAAAATTAACATGTTGGCAGGGCTGCATACCTTTCTGGAGGCCCTGGGAGAAAATCAATTCCTTTTCCTTTTCTACCTTCCAGAGTCTGTCTGCATTCATTGGTGCTTGGCCATTTTTCATCTTCAAAGCCAGCAAGGGTAGGTTGAATCCTTGTTACATTATATTATTCTTTCTTTTCTACCTACCTCTTCTATTTTTAAGGAAACCTATTATTTCTTTGAGCTCACCTGGATAGTCCATGATAATTTCCCTATTTTGAGGTCAAGGGATTAGCAACCATAATTCCACTTACAACCTTAATTTGACTTTGATATAGAACCTACCATATTCCTAACAGATTAGATTATGGACATCTTTGGGGTGGGGGGCATTATTCTGCCTACTACCATGCCACAAGAAGTAATCAAATAAAATACAGATAAAATTTAAAGAAGCAGAATACGACACTGTGGCTGTCATATGGAACAACATATATTGTCTGTATTGTATTTTTATGAAAATAACTTTTTTTACTGGTCTCATTTCAGCCAAATCAGTTTTTGAACATAATGTTTGCATTTCAAACGAAAGTTCGTGAAGGCAATTATTTGACTAGATTGGGCAGGTATTGATACTTCTGTTTTCAGTCTAATGGTTTATTTACTTATGGTTGTCAAACGAATTAGGCATTCATAACTTGTTAACATGATGTTTTGCAATACAAAAGAGTAAGAAAAAGCAAAATATCACTAAAGTTCAGTTGTTTGGATGTGCTAACAGTCCATAATGGGATGACAACTGGATATTAAATAAGCATTTTTTAAAAAATCAAAAGTTTCATGACAGGGATAATTTTCTAATTCACCGAATATTTGTTTGGTAAACATTATTTGTGACATGATATTTAGAGTTCAGGAAGAAGAGAGCCATTCTAACATAAAGACTTACTTAGTTTGGGATCTGAGGTAGAAAATAAAGTGTCAATCACAAGGCATTATCACTTTATCCTCCTCCATGTCAGCTTTACATTACCAGAGAACTTTCCATGATTTTGAATAACCTATTTGTTTACATGACAACAAGCCAAGTGCATGGTCATCAAAAATCTATAAAGTGCAGGATGTTATTTCCACTTTGCAGATGAGGAAACTAAGGTTCAGACAGGTTAATTTACTCTCCTAAGGACTAACCTCTGGCTACTAAGAGCCAGAATCAATATGTAAATCCTAATTTCCTGACTCTTATTCTGTAGTCTCCCAGTCTCATTTAATCCTCACAGAATTCCTATGAAATGAGTACCACTATTTCCATTTTTTGTTGTGGTTGAGGAAATTAAAGATCAAAGGGGTTAGGTCATATGACCAAGGTTACCTTGCTAGCAAAGATGGCAGAGCTATCATTCAAATCTATGTCTGCTTAGCTTTAAAGCTGGGATCTTCCCCCCCAGAATCATTCAAGGATGAATATGTAATAATATTTCAAATGAACTCAATCATACTAGAGCAGTCTCTGAAAATAAAGTAGTTTTACTTTCCATTTCCATCACTGAAGTCAGGACCTGGCTCTTAGGAATCTTGATTAATTTCCCACATGATGGCAGCTCTCTGGGAGGTTTCCAAGCTTGTTCCCTGTCTGTATAACATTGATGAGAACTAATTTAATTAATCAAATATAAGTTGATGATCTATGATGTTGAAACTGATTTTCAAACGGAGCCAATTATGACAGCTCACAGTTCCAAGGAAAAAAAATATAAGCTAGGTGATTTCAAGATGTGATTATTGGATACAGAAGAATTGAGAAAGGAAAAAAAAATTAACTGAATTCACAAAGCACTTTCTCTTTCCCATGATTATGTCATTAAGTTCAAATGGGAGGCTAGGAAAGCAAGAATTGTTGTCTCCAGAAACTGAGATAGGAAATCTTGGGAATTTTTCAAAGTAGGATCCAAATCTCATGGAAAAGGGTGACTTGCCATTTTGAATCAACTTTTTGAGTAAACTTGCCAGTTAACTGTGGAGCTTTGATGGCCCCATTTTCTCTGATAGAATAAGCATTTATTCAGCTGTGATTACCATTCATCTCCTGATATAACTTTGTCAAGAAATTGGGTTCAATATTCAAAGGACATCCTGACCCTCTAAATAATAAGTCTTTGAAATACCATAAGGCAAGCTAATTCTTTGACAGGGGAATCAAATTTAACCATAGTGTTCTCTGTACTGGTTTAAATGAAGCAGCTTCCAAGTATAGTCTAATTCACCTAAGAGTCTGTACTACCACCACCCCTCCATCCCACCCCTCACTTCCCCAACCTCATCCCATTATTCCCTAGTCTGGACTGACACTTCCTCTGCAGAACATTCAAGTACAGATGGAAACCCAGGTGTTAAAGCTGCTCTGACCTTATGACAAATTGATCTAGTGCCACCGGATGTTTCTACAGCAAATATGCACTTTCTCTGAGAGTATCTTTAGTCAGAAAGTGGTCAGGTCATTTGTGAGAGAACAAAAGGCTTTTCAGGAACTCTTGTGGGGGTTGTTTCCTGAGGTTACAAACCAGGGAAAACCCTGCAGACAGATCTTGCTGTGTTAGGTGACTCAGTGTCTACTGCTATGCTTTTAACATGAAGGCTAGTTACATGTCTGACCAAAACCCAACCCTTTAGGATCTTTGTCTATGGGCTAATGATCCATTAGTTCTTCAGCATTAGCCTGACAGCCAGCGCTCACTAGTATGTATCCATTTAATCTCAGAGAGCTTGGGGGAAAAAAGGCACTGCATAGTACTTGAGAAAAGAATTCAGTTCCTGGGACAGCAAAATCTCCTCATCCCCACCTGTCTTATGTGTATCTAGACCTTGGAAATGTCTGTGATGTTCATTACCATCAGGCTGATCTCAGTCTAACTCAGAGCAAATGGTTGCTTATGTTTATTATTTTATAGGAAAAGCCTTTCTCAACTTACAGAAATATCTGTCACCCACTATCTAGATCATATAACTCTATGATGTTGTAGTTGAAAGCATAGGCTCTGTGTTAAGAACACCTGAGTCTTAGTTCTGGCTGTGGCACTTACTTTGAGACCTTGGTCATGATTCCTAAGCTCCTACGGGACTCCATTTCCTTGATGCATAACTGTGGATAATAATAGTACCCATTTTTTAGGATTATTATGAGGATCAAATAAGATCATGCTTCTAAAGTGCTAGGCAGAGGCCTGGTACATAATTTAGTTCTCAATAAATTGTAGCAAATATTGATTTGCCAATTAAAGAGAACATCGAGCTGTATATAACCCTAGAGATGGAGCCCAATTAATTACCCCACAGCAAATGAATGGCTGTAAATATTTAGGCTGTGCAAACGTAATTTCACAATAACTTTTGCACTAACCTAATAGGTACGCTGATGAGAGGAAGCTTGAAAGGACAAGGGCCAGGTACTGAAGGGAAGAAGTGAGAGTAGGGTAGATGGAGATACGGAGCATCAGGATAACCAAAGCAAGACTTACTCACTTCAAAAATTCAATTCTCCAATACCATGTGCTATCACAGTACTTGCACATATAGATCCAGATCTAAAACTCACACAGCCAACTTCTGCCTTGGTAAGAGGATCACATATTCTCCACAAGCTTCAAAGTTGTCTATAATAATGCATAAAAAATGGATTGAGCTGGCAAGTATATTTCCATAGTGTCTGTGTGGATAATACACTCAGCATAAGTGACTGATTTTATTGACTCCTCCTGATCTATGCAAAGCCAAAAGGAAATTAAGCTGGGTGGCTGGGTTTTCAGACTGATGTCAATTTTGCTGCAAAGCAAACAGGTAAGTTACTGGCAAAATAACAGAAGCCACCTCATCAGCCTTATGAAATTTCTTCCACAGACTAGATAGTCTAAAAGCAACTTACTACCCATTTGGTTTATCTCTGAGCTCTGAGCTAAAACTTAAGATACATGGGTTCTGATCCTGGCTCCACAAAAAATTTATAGTGTGACCTTGAACAATTCTGTTACCTTTTCTAGCTTTTCTATTGCTTAGGCTCCTCAACTTCAAAATGGAGATGGTAACTGCCCTGTGTAGTTTTTAGAGTTAATATGAGGATCAAGTGACCTAAGAAATATAAAAGCCCTATGAGGTTTTCTTTTTTTAATCTCTAAATATATAAGCTGGAAAGCTGGAAATGTCCTCCTAAAGTCACAACTTCCAACATTGCATCCCAGAGATATAGCTGTCTTATGCCATTCTCAGGGTGCCTGTGAAGAATATTTACAGGACCACTTCAGTTTNATAGGAAAAAACTGAGGCATTAAGAAATTAGGTGACCTACCCAAGATTATATAGGTAATAAGAAACAAAGCTGAGGTTTGAATTTAGGCAGTCTGGCTTCATAATCCTTTTAAAATATAAGCCTAACAAGATCCTGATCTATTTGCATCATTTCAATAGTACTTAGTCTTATACAGTCATAATTACAAAGACTCTGGTCTTCCTACCTATTACATGAGTTCCCTCCAGAGTTCCCAGTATTCAGGCTTCATTTGATAGCTTTTCTGCAATAGGCTCACTGCCTCCTGACATCAATCATTTCAATTTTGGAATAACTTTTTAAACATTTCTTCTTTATGTTTAGCTACAATTAGTTTCTTTGTATGTTATATCTCTTGGTCCTATTTCTGGTCTCTGGAAAACAGAATAAACCCAATACACTTTCTATATACCAATGCTTAAAACATTTGTAGACAGATTTCTTGATCTCTTTCTCCCCCTTCCCTTCTGAAAACTCTTCCCCTTTTCAGGCTAAACACCTAGTTTCTTTAATTGCCCATTGTCTTTCAGGTGACATGTTTTCCAAAACCCTTTTCCATCCTAGACAACCTTTTTTGGACACAATCTAATCTAGCAATAGGTTTCTTAGATATGGTACAATAAACTGAACACAAAATTTCAGATGTCATCTAATGTGCAATTAAACCAATACTTCTATTGTTCTGGACCCTACATTTCTGTGATGCACACTATGACTGAATTAGCATTTTTGGCAATCTAGTCCCACTGCTTGTGCTCTCAGCCAAATAAAATCCTAAGATCGTACTTTTGCAGTTGGAGTTTTGGACCTGAATGAAAAGTTTTACATTTTTTTCCTATTAAATGTAATCTGGTTAGTTTCAACCCATCATTCCAAACTACTGAGATATTTTTGAAAAGAATTATGTGCTCCAAAGAATTAACTGTCCCTCCCAACTTCCTCTCATCTGAAAATGTGATAAATATAATTTATATGTCATCTAAGTCACAGATAAAAATGCAGAACAGGATAGCACTCTGAGAGAAGGCTCTCTGATGGCCAAGAACATTGGTTCATTAACGAACACTTCTGAAGTACAGTACCTGCTGACTTCTCAAAGTCCTGAACTGTGCCATATTCCTCTGGCTCTGCCTCACACTCTGGGTCATTCTTTCCTAAGCTGTACCAGTTAAATAGGGTCCAGTTTGTAGGGTCCAGTTTGTAGGTTCCAGTGCAAAATGAAAATACATGACCCCTTGTTCAAAAATTGTTAAGAAATTTAAGAGAGTAACATCAGGGCATTCAACCAAGTTTGAGGCCCTTCTAAGTTCAGGATCCTGTGTAGCTGCATAGGTCACACGGCCCTGAGGCCAGCCCTGTTCCCAAACTTTGCTGTGACAGAAATTACTGGCTTTTCAGTAAAACCTGTTTCCTTTCTTTCTGAGCACATACCTATACTACACATACCTATACTACACATTTGCCAGCCTCCCTTGCAGTTAGGTGTGATCATATGTCTGAGTTTTAGTCAGTGCAATGTGAGTGGAAATGATATGCACCCCTTTCAGGCTTGACCCACAAAAATCTTCCACACAAGATTTTTCATGCCGTTTTCTACCAGCTTGATACAGGTGATAATGGTGACCTTGGAAGATATATGCTAAAGATGATGAAACTTTAAGAATGAAGGAACCCAGATCCTTAAATTAGGAACATGTGCTAGGGTTTTGTATGAGAAAAAATAAATTTCTGTCATATCTCAACCATTCTACATCTTTGGGTTTGCTTACTACAGCTGCTATCATCACTCTAGATAATACATTGCCATATTACCAGAATTACACAGAAAGCGAGTTGAAATTCTAATTTCTAGGTACCTCTACTAGAGAATATAATCCAGTGAATCTGGAATGGAGAGTAGAAATATGTGTGTTTTTTTGTTTTGTTTTGTTTTGTTTTGTTTTGTTTTTTTGAGGCAGAGTCTCGCTCTGTCGCCCAGGCTGGAGTGCAGTGGCCTGATCTCAGCTCACTGCAAGCTCCGCCTCCCAGGTTTACGCCATTCTCCTGCCGAGTAGCTGGGACTACAGGCACCTGCCACCTCGCCTGGCTAGGTTTTTTGTATTTTTTAGTAGAGACAGGGTTTCACCGTGTTAGCCAGGATGGTCTCGATCTCCTGACCTTGTGATCCTCCCGTCTCAGCCTCCCAAAGTGCTGGAATTACAGGCTTGAGCCACCGTGCCCGGCAGAAATATGTGTTTTTAATAAGCCCTCTCACAGCTGGTTCTGATGATAAGGCAAATTTGAGGACACGCTCTATATTTTTCTTTCCATATTATTTTCCCTATTACAATGCCCCCTGCCCTGTGTTCCATCTCCTGCTGGTTCCTGTTTCCAAGGTGACATTTACCACGTCTTTAATCTGTTCCATGGAGTTCAGACTTTATGTCTAGAACTCCATAGGCCATCTCGTAAATGTGGGATGGAAATCAGATGCAAACAATAGAGGAGCAGTAAGGAAGTGAAAGTGTAGATCCCTGATGACTTCCTGAAGTCACTATACCAACCCTGGACTGCATAGCTTCTGTTTCTTTTTGCTTGAGAGAATCAATACATATATGTCTGAACAACTATAAGTAGGGTTTTCTGTTATATGTAGTAGTAGAATCTAATCCAAAACCACAGTGAATTAGATTGGAATATGGTGTTCTTTCAGGGTCCATGATATATATTTCCTTAAGCTGACAGTTGTTCTCTGCCTTCACATAGAACCAGGTCTTCCCTGAGTAACTTTTTATAAGCAATTGAGTGGCATGATGGAGATGATGGAAGTCAGTACTTCATTTTGCTAGTACCTCAAATCAGATTGTTATTTATTTTTGGCTAAGAAGAAATGTCTCAGGCCGGGCGCGGTGGCTCAAGCCTGTAATCCCAGCACTTTGGGAGGCCGAGATGGGCGGATCACGAGGTCAGGAGATCGAGACCATCCTGGCTAACACGGTGAAACCCCGTCTCTACT
>NW_016802963.1:6304-24382 GCF_001698545.2 Rhinopithecus bieti | reverse complement strand
AAAGAAAGAGTGACAGATGAAGTAGAATGTCATCATCTTTCTTGAAGGGACAGTTGAAGTTTTTGCATACAAATGAAAGCTATCATTCTTGTCAACCTTAAATTGGAGCTCTAAACACTACCTCAGCAGCCAATTAATATTCTATAACCAATCAGAGCACTCATTCAGACTGTTCTGCCATCCTGAAACATAATCCCACTGCCAAGAATTATTAGCTACAGAAGACAGAGCAGTTTTAACTTGTGATTTCCAACCAACTTGAGTCAATATAATATTCATTTATGCTAAAAACATATGTTTTCCAAAAATATTTTGACTGAATATGTCTTAACAATGAAAAGCAGCCAAAAAATGGTTGAAATTATTTGAGATTAGGTAGTCTAAAAGGTCGTATCACCAAGGGGTCTAATTCCATAAATGTTAGCTTCCTATAAACCATACCATGGAAGGAGACTTACAGAGTTCTGATTTCTGATTCAAGAAACAAAATCATCAGTTGATTGGGTAACTTGGACCATCAATTCTGGCTTTCAGTGGTGTCACCTCTATCCCTTGAGAATTCTTGGCATATGCCAATTTGGATGGTTTAGAAGATATATGTGCAACAGTAATGTCAGGGATAATGTATGCCCACCAAGCCTGCTCAAGGGATCTTATGCCCTTAAAAGATAGGAAAACTAGAGAACAATACTTACTGACAGCTAACAAGCACCCAGAAGAACTTTTTAACTTGAATGAGACAGAGAAGTATTTGCATAAAGACCTATTGTCCTTGAACAAGGAGAGAAAGCCCCTTGCACAGAAAAGTCAGGTTAATTTCCCCACTCTAAAATGTTAACAACCCCTTCTTTGCTGGGCTACCAATCTACCAAGTGGTAAAATTATTACTTTCTTAGGCCTTAAATTTGCTTCCTGAGTATTCACATTCAGGTTAAAATTCAGGGATAAGTGAAACAGTCCTCATCAGAATAAACTGATTAGTTGCCAACTAATCCGGGGTTTATTTCTATACAAAGTTGAAATTTGAGAAGAATATTAACATCCTAGTATATTTATTTCAATGCCTTTAAGGTATAAGCAAGCCTGTCTTTAAAAAATAACAGAGGAAAATACATCTATTATTAAAGAGTCTGGCTCTCAAAATTTAAAATTACACATTTCTATGACTTGATAGTACAAAATGAGAATGTGTCTTCTCCATTCAAAGAGATTCTTGATATTAAGTTCACTTCACTTTCTCAGGAAAGAGGCCTTTTCTTAGAGTCAATTTCAAAGAGGGAAAACATAGATATCTTTCAGGGTCAAAGCTTGAAAAGGAAGCAAATGCTATGTTGTCTTCTTTCCAGATGAGAGGGGAACTGAAGACTATGGAATTAGACTATGGATTAGTTCACAGGAAAAGATTTTCCTTCAATGCCAAGTAGTCAATACAATAGTGGTTAAAGGGTTTCTAGCCAGACAGGTTTTCAATTCCAAGTTTCATTACAGAAAGTCTTCAAATAATGTTGTTTTGTTCAACATTGTTTTATGATGTTGATGAGGAAAAATAATCGATTACTGGCCAGGGCCCATGTCTATGTGGAGTTTACACATTCTCCCCATGTCTGGGTGGGTTTTCTCTGGGTACTCCGATTTCCCCCCATATCCCAAAGATGTTCACATTAGGTTAATTGGGGTATCTAAATTATCTTAGTTTGAGTCAGTGTATGTGTGAGTGTGCCCTACAATGCAATCATGTCTTGTCCAGGGCTGGTCCCTGCTTTGTGCCCTGAGCTGTCAGGATAGGCTGTAGCTACCCATGACTCTGAACTGGAATAAGAGTCATGCTGAGAAATTTTACCTTACCTTAAGTTTCAGTTTAAACTAAAATTTGTGATTGAATTATTTTCAACAAGATCTTAGTATCTGTCCTCCCACTTTGGTTTTATATACAGAAAGGAATTTTGGATTTGGGGGTTAATAATTATTTTACTTGCTTTTACTAATGTTTCTTAAATGTATGTATAGCTTGCATTTATTTCAATGTCTAATATTAGAAGTGTTTTTGTATTCATCTAGAAGTTTGATGATGTTTTTGTGACTGGAAATATGCTGCTAAAATTTAATTCTTGTTTGGGATTAGCCTATGGTCAAATTGGTTTCATTCTATGCTGTTTCACTTAAAGTCACAGTTTCCAAGAACTTATTGATGATGTTAAGTGAAGACTTATTGTGCTTATTAGCTATATGACCTTATGAAAACTATTTAACCACTCTGTGCCTCAGTTTCCCCATAAGTAAGTGAGAATAGTAGCATTTATCTTATAGTGTTTTTATAAGAATTAAATGAGATAACATATGTAAAATGCCTGGTACATAGTAAGAACTTGATAAATTGAAGCTGATGTGATTTTATTGCCATATCATATTCTGTTGGTCCAATTTATAATATTTACAAAATTCAAATAGGAATGCCCAAACATAGGTGTCATCTCTCAATATAATTTCCCAAAGACATCTTTGTCAGAAGATTATGAGATAATATTATGTGCCTGGCATCGTGCTAGGCACTATAAATAAATAGAAGATTTTGAAGTCTCTGCCTTCAAGGAGTGGATAGTCAAATTTTGAGTATGTAAACAAGTTTTGGCAAAAGGCTATAAATGGCATCTGGCAGAAGCCAGAAATGCTTAATCTATAATAAGTAGGATATGCCAAGTACTAGAATATCAAACTATCCAAAATTCCTTTCTTCATGCAAAACCAAAGTGGGAGGACAGATACTAAGATCGTGTTGAAAGTAATTTCATCATATGTTTTAGTTTAAACTGAAACTTAAGGTAAGATTCCTCAGCATAACCATTACTCTGTACACATAAGTGATGAAATAAAATTTAAATCTTACCTCCTAGAAGGAACTTTTTTTGACTCATTATTCTCACTGCTGACTACTTGTTTTATGTGTCTTCCAGGTGGGCACATGTGTATGTGTGCGTGTGTGTGTGTGTGTCTGTGTGTGACAGAGAGAGAGAGAGAAGTGTATCTAGCCCAATCCCCTGTTTTTATATAAACAGGAACCTAAAGAGTTATAAAGAGACTTTGCCTATATCAAATACTTGATTACTAACAAACCAGAATTAGAACCCTGAACTCTAACTATTAGCACCTCTCTAGGTCCTGGGAAGATTATCACATCAATAATACAATTCCTTCAAAGGAAGGCAAGAGCTTATCCTTGTCTTTATAAGCAGGGCCCACACTATTTACATCCTTTGTCTCAATCCACTCTCTCACTCCTTTTTATTCATTGGATAAATGGCATACTGAGTGCTCAATAAATACTTATTAATAAAGGGAAAACTTCATGGCTTGATTCAGCATCGGTGAAAAATCCATGGACTCACCCATTCCATAGAAGGCAAACTTAATGTTTCTAAAGAAAAAACTAGTGAAACTTTCTGCGATACCAAAAATATAAAATTAATAAGATTCTTATCTGTTGCTATATTAAAGAATCAAACTTCACAGAATTAATCATTCAGGTAAGTAGATTATTCGGTGATTTCATGGTAGGGGTTTCATGATATCAGCGAGAAAACTGAACTTGTCTTTCTAGCACCTACTAGAGGGAAGAGAAAATGGGGGTAAGGGCTGCAGATGGAGATTAGAAGAGTGTTGTTGGGATTTGAACCAAAGATAAGTAGTGTGAAGTGAGTTGAGCAAAAGACCATGTGTGCTAGGGAAGAAGTATTTAATCTCTAATTTTGATTTGGGGCAGAAGAATTATATTAGAAGAGAAAGATGGGAAGAGAGTGAGGGAGAGCATTGATGTTACAACGACTGGGTTGCCTTTCTCAGAGGCCCAAATTTGATGAATTATCAGGTAGAAAATAAATTCATAGATTTGTCTCTGAGAACAATCATTGGGACCCTAACTTTTTCAATAGCCATTTTAACAAACTATTCCTTAAAAGTCCTGAACTGACAGCAAATATGTAAGTACAAGAAGACACTTTTTTTTTCTCTCTTCACACAATGGCAAAGTATAATTGAAACAAGCAGTTATCTCAAGTGTCTTTTGTAATAAATAAGGCCAAAACACAATGCTGTTTATATATAAATTCCAAGCATTCCTCATTTTAACTAAAATGACATGGGGGAGTGCAAATCCATAGCTTCAGCAAATTTTTTCCTTCTAAAAGTGATTCATCACCATCAGATTACTTTGCAATTTCATGAAATGGGCTTCAGTGGCATTTTGAAAAATTAGGAAGAAGGACTGCAACTAGAATGGGATAAAGAAAATATTACATAACCCCAAGTGAGATATTAATCTCTATCTAGATGGTCACTGTGCTTTCATTATAAGGAAACAAGGCCTCATGCAGCTCCTTAATAATCCAAATTTTGATGGCACTAAGCAGCTAAGTAATGAGATAATTTGGGGACTATCCCCAGGCTGGAAGAATTAATGACACAGTATGAAAGTTTTGCATGGTGGCAGGGGATAGCAGGGAGGAAGGACTGTGCAAACCAAGAGTACAGATAATGGTGGATGTTTTCCAGCATCCTCCTTATTCAAGAATCAAAAAAGCAATATCTCTAACAAGATACATAGTGCTTCATTCCTATGGAGTATACCAATTTACAAATTATATGCCCACACACACATACAAACATGCTCCTATACACATTTACATACACTACTCTACACACACAACACACATATACCTACATATTGCTTCTTTCTTCTGCATGTCACATGAAGCATTTGCATACCTCTTGCCTACAGTTTACCTCACCCTCCTTTCTTGCTATTAAATTGTACTCTGCTATTATTCCTGTTTATTTCTATTGCAGTGGATTTTTGACATGATAGGATTTTTCTCTGAAATGAAAGGAAGTAATTCTGACAGAGGATCAGTGATTTTTTAAAACACAGATTGCCTAAGAGAAGCTAGAAGCTTACTCTTCAGAGAGCCTGAGCCTTCGGGCGGGGAAGGAAAGTAGGCTGAAATTAATTTACGCATATTTGTAGGGATCTGTGCTCAGATTTTTTTTTTAGGGCAGAATATACTCCATTTGGAAATGGCATTAACCCTTTCAAGCCACCAGGATAACATTTAGTAAGACAGAAACTCTAAACCAAATAGATTTGGGTGATAATAAAAAGACTTAAAGGAAAAGTGTTCATGGGGGAAAGTCACTAGCACTAGCTTCTTCTTGCCCAAGTCTCTTATCCTATCTATATGCACAGTTGAGCTGAAAGGGACTAATGTTATTCTCTTCCTAGAAGGCACTAGGGACAACTGATACAACAGAAAGAATCTACAAAGTGTGGAGTGACTCCATTTGTGCATCTGCAGGACTCGAGACACTGGAAACTCCCTGAATGTCAGCAGCAGTCAGCAGTAATCACTGAGTGTTTACTATGTGCCAGGCAGTGTTTGATACTTTGCATATATCATTTCATTTAATCATCTTGTCCTCAATCACCTCAACATAACATAGGAAATTCACATTTTTTACATAAAAAACTAGCAAATACATAAGAGAGAATAGACTTAAGCTTATGTCTGTCTGACTCAAGTGCCCGTGTTCCTTCAATGATATCTCTAGCAACAAACTAAAATCACCCATTTTAACTACATTGTCCTTGTGTGTATACAGACGTGGCTTTATCCTGGGTAAATAAGTGAATCATTGTCTGTTGTTTATCTGTTAATAGGGATTTGGATCCATAGGTGACTGTTTTAGCTATACATTTGTGTAAAACTTCGTGATCTGAAATGGGTTTCCCAAGAGATATTTTTTAAATGAAAATGGAAGGACTAGAAAACTTTTCCTGTCTATTGGTAACTAAACATTATCAGATACTTTTGGTATGTTTAGCATTGTAGTATTCTAGTGAGAGATCCCTGACATTTAATTTCAGAGTGAGGGAAGAGAAAGGGTTACAACAAGCTCGTTATATAGCTTGCCAACCCCACTACTTGGAAAATTCCCATATGAACAGCATGCCATTATTTATGTGCTTATGTGATTAATACTCCATATTTGAGAGACCCAATGTAAAAAGAAGTGGTTCACATGTGCCTGGAAGGAAAGAAGGATGAGAGGGGGGAAGAACAGGGTAGAGAAAGAAAGAAAAGAATGGAAAGGAGGAAGAATAAGAGAGCGATGTAGAGAGAGCAAAATAAAAAACGAGAAAGAAGGAAGGAGACATGAGAGCATCAGGAGGCACTGTTTCACAAGACATATGATAAGATTTTCAGATTGGGGATGTACTTCCTCTTACAGTTTCTGTCTCCTTCCTTAAATAACATGGTCTATTCTTAAAACATTTTTGTGGTCAAATGGAGAATCTTGTAAAGAGCTGAGTCACCTGCTTGTCCATTTATTATGAAAGAAGAAACAAAATGAACTAAATTAGGGGATGGGCAGGTGCTGAAGACATAACTTTGCCTGCTTCACAGTTTTGTCAAGATAGGTGCTGAGCAAGTATGACTGGCTGTTGGACAATCTGCTGGCAAAGGATTCTTTAATATTCCAGGAGGAATTGTGGCATCCTGATTTAGCATAGCCAAAATAACTGAAGTACAGGATTGTATTGGTACGTTGGTATAGTCATATTTAGGCTAGTACCATTTTTGCCAAGGGTAGCAAAGCAAATTGGAAAAAAGAAATTTAAAGGACTTGGATAATAAAAATTTATTTTTGAACAGAAAACATATTCTCACACACATGCCCCAAATGCTTATGCTATTAATATTGGATTTGTTTTAGTTTCTACATAAAGGGATGCTAAATATATTTAAATACATCTTCTATTATAGCAACCTGTTTTGTCTCTTAAAATATGTTGTATTATTATCCTTTATGTCTTGCTCATATGCTTAAACCAGAAAGATAAAATCTGCAATATTGCACTGCTGCTATTTAATAAAAGCCAAACACAGATGTATGGATGAAAATATAAGGAAAAAGGTAGCTGACCTTTAAAGGAGAACCAGAACAACGTTGTAAAAACAACATTTCTTTAAAATAAATATTCAAGAACCAACACACAGACAGAAGTTTTACAGTCAAAGTAGACGAACATAATAAAAAATATGTGTATGTGAGAGAAATATTAACACACAGATACAGATAGGCAGAGAGATAAACAGGCAGATGGACGCACATGCACAGACACACGGACACACACACACACACAAACACACACTCATTCTATGTTGAACTAAAGTGTTTAAGATAATTCATCTAAGAGGGCACTTCTGGAATGTTGGAGTAAGGATTTCAAAAATCAACTCTTCCATAAAAGCAACGAGAACATTGGCAAAATTCTGCCAAAATCAACTTTTTTAGAACTCTGGACACTAACTAAAGGCTTGCAATGATACAAAGAATGTTTATTCAAGAAAAGTGGTTGAATTTCAGTAAGAACAATGAGCTTTGTGGTGTTTTAATTGGCCCTAATCCCCAGCTCCCTGGTATCCTTAAAAGCCAATAGTCTCACTACTGTAGTATAAAATCCTGTAGCCTAGCAGCCATTGGAGGAAGTACAATGGATTTAGAGCAATCCAGAAGTCTCATACATAGAAAATTGTCTCAATTCGACCTGTCTGAAAGCTTGGTGAAAAGCTACATTCTCAGGGCATGATTTCTATGACCAGGTGAACAGTTTTATCCACAGGGAATTTGTCAAAAATGATCAGTGTCAATTATTTGACTTCACAGATGCCTAGGGTGACACCATCAATGGAAATTAATAAGAGGCTGACTAAAAGACGTAAAAAGGAAAAACTGGGTAATGAGATGTCCATAGAGAGCTTTGAAAAGCTTTAAACATTTAGAAGGTCACACACATGAGCAAAACTGTATACTTGGCCCAGAAAAGACCTTAGAAGATTTACTAATGGGTATGGGTTTCTTTTTGAGATAATGAAAGTATTCCAAAATTGATTCTGGTGATGGTTGCATAACTCTGTGAACATAATACATTAGCATAATATCTTAAGGTTTATCTATGTATTTTGCTTCATTCTTCTTTTATTACTGAATAATATGCCATTGTAGTAGTATTGGATTTGCTACAATTTATTTGATAAAGCACTGAAAGCACAGGCAATAAAAGAAAAACTACAAGTTAAGAAATTCTGTGCATCAAGAAACACTATCAAGAAATCAAAAAGACAATTAGAGAATGGGAGAAAATATTTGCAAACCTGGTAATGGTAATATCCAGAATGTATTAAAAAATACTCCTACAGCTTAACAAAAACATGAAAATACAACCCAATTCAAGAGATGGGCAAAGAAATTCAATAGAGATTTATCCAAAGAAGATATAAAATGGCCAATAATCACATGAAAAGATGTTCAACAACATTAGTCATTAGGGAAATGCAAATCAAAACCACAATGAGGTACTACTTCATACCCATTAGATTGGTAATAATTTAAAGAAAAAGCCCGGAAATTAAATATTGGCGAGGATGTGAAGAAACTAAAAATTTTGTGCATTGTTGATGGGAATGTAAATTGTGCAGCCACTGTGGAAAACCATTTGGTGATTTCTCAAAAAGTTAAACATAGAATTACCATATGACCCAGTAATTCCACTCCTAAGTGTATGTCCAAAAGAATTGGAAGGAAACTCAAGGAGATGTTTCTGCACCAATGTTTATAGCAGCATTATTTATAATAGCCAAAAGATGGAACAATTCAATAATCCATTAATAGATGAATGTAAAGCCAAAATGTTTTTTATACATATATATATAAAACATACATATATATACGTACATATACACAATAGAATACTTTTCAGCCATAAAAGCAATTAAATTTTATATATGCTATAACAAGGATGGAGCTTGAAAATATCATGCTAAGTGAAGTAAGCCAGACACATAAAGACAAATATTGTATGATTACACTTATATGAGGTACCTAGAATAGGCAAATGTATACAGACAAAAAGTAGAATAGAGGATAGAAGAGGCTGAGAGGGAATGGAAAAAAATTATGAGTCATTACTTAATGAGTGTAGAGTTTATGTTGGAGATGGCTAAAATTTTGTGGTATAGATAGTAGTGATGGATACGCAACATTGTGAATATACTTAGTGCCACTGAATTGTGCACTTTAAACAGTTAAAATGATAAATATTATGTTATGTATATTTACCATAGTATAAATAGCAACAAATAATACAATTAATGATTACCTTAAATATAAATGTGATAGTCATGACATTTCTTCCATGTGCAACAGGGTGGGTCTAGGCAGGCTGTGGTTCCAGTTCTTTTAAGTAGATTGAAACTACTCTAGCCTCTTTCAGCAGCTGTGTGTGTGTGTGTGTGTCTGTGTGTGTGTGTGTAACTTTAGATAAATAACCAGCAATTATGCAGGAAAACTAAAAATACTATCAATCAATAGTTTTTAAGTGAAATCTACAGAATATTCCACCAACCTTAGAATACACAATTTTAAAGTATGTGAAGAATACTTTAAAATGAGACAGATCATATCTTTCACCATAGTACCAATGTCTAAAATTAAAAATAATTGAAATCTTATATATTCTGTTATCTGGTCATAATAGAATCAAATTAGAAAGAAAAAAATTAAAATTACAAAGAACAGAATATAAATAAACATACAACATATCAATATATGGGATGTAGCTAAAGAAGTACTAGGATGGAAAATTATAGCACAAAATGCTTATATTAGAATCAAGAGAAAATCTGAAATCAATAATCCAAGGTCTTACTTCAAGAAAGTAGAAAGAAAGAGCAGCATAAACAGAGCTAAAGAGAAAAAACACATGATTACCTCAATATAAAAGGCTTTTGATGAAATTCGACATCTCTTCATGTTAAAAACTATCAATAAACGGTATTAAGGGAACATACCTCAAAATAATAAAAGCCATCTATGACAAACCCACAGCCAACATCATACTGAATGGGCAAAAGCTGGAGGCATTCCCCTTGAAAACTGGCACTAGAAAAGGATGCCCTCTCTCACCACTACTATTCACCATGATATTGGAAGGCCTGGCCAGGGCAATCTGGTAAGAGAAAGAAATAAAGGGCATTCAAATAGGAAGACAGGAAGTCAAACTATCCCTTTTTGCAGATGACATGGTCTTACATGTAGAAAACCTCATAGCCTTAGCCCAAAAGCTTCTTAACCTGAAAAACCACTTCAGCAAATTCTCAGGATACAAAATCAATGTACAAAAATCACTAACATTTCTATACAACAACAACAATCAGGCTGAGAGCCAAATCAGGAATGCAATCCCATTCACAATTGCCACAAAAAGAATACAGTACCTAGGAATACAGCTAACCAGAGAAGTAAAAGATTTCTATAATGATAACTACAAAACATTGCTCAAGGAAATCACAGATGACACAAACAAATGGAAAACATTCCATGTTCATAGATAGGAAGAATCAATATCATTAAAATGATCACACTGCCCAAAGCAATTTACAGATTCAATGCTATTTCTATCAAATTACCATTGACATTCTTCACAGAACTAGATGAAAGTATTTTAAAATCCATATGGAAGCAAAAAAGAGCCTGAATAGTCAAGGCAATCCTAAACAAAAAGAACAAAGCTGGAGGCATCATGTTAACTGACTTCAAACTATACTACAGAGCTACAGCCATCAAAACAGGATGGTACTGGTACAAGAACAGACACATAGACAAATGGAACAGAATAGAGAACCCAGAAATAAGGCCACACACCTACAACTATCTGATCTTTGACAAACCTGACAAAAACAAGCAATGGGGAAAAGATTCCCTATTCAACAAATGATACTGGGATAACAGGCTAGCCATATGCAGAAGATTGAAACTAGACCCCTACCTTTCACCATATACAAAAATAAACACAAAGTGGATTGAAGACTTAAATGTAAAACCTAAAACTATAAAAACCTGGAAAACAACCTACGCAATACCATCCTGGACACAAGAATAGGCAAATATTTCATGATGAAAATGACAAAAGCAACTGCAATGAAAGCAAAAATTAACAAACAGGATTTAATTAAACTAGAGTTTCTGCACAGCAAAGGAAACTACCAACAGAGTGAACAGAAAACCTACAGAATGGGAGAAACGTTTTGCAAACTATACAATCTCATTCAGACCATATTATTTTCCTAAATTAGTTGAATTGTATCAATATACCTGTATTCTCTTGTATCTCACTGATATTTCCTTAGGATTATTATTTTAAATTCCTTTTCTGGCAGTTTATATATTTGCTTTGCTTTGAGGTCTGTTACAGGATAATTACCGTACTTTATCCTATATATGTATCTTAAAGTATGAGTAGGGTAGGGTGCTTTGGCTTTAATTCTGGGTGAGTCCCACTAGTGGAGTCTTTGTGTGATTTATTCATCTGTAATTAACATCAGTGGTATCCACTAGTACTTCAGTAGTCTGGGCTGTGGGTAATTTTTAAGACTGTAGCATGGCTTTGCTGGGGATAGGGGTTGTTGGGTAGGCCAGTTCTGAAGCACTTGGGGATAGGGCACCAGTTGTGGCAGCTCTGCTAGTTACAGAGACAGACAGCATTGCCAGGGGCAGCTTGTACTGGGTGGGTTGGCCCTTGGCCTCTGGTTGCATGCAGTGTGCAGCAGCTCTGGTTAGATAAGTTTATATAAGCTATATAAGTTAGATAAGATAACCAGCTCTGCTGGTTAAGGGGACAAGGTCACCAGTGGTAGAGGGCATTGAATAGGTGGTTTTCATGCCCTGGAACACAAACATGTTGGCTCCTTTGGTTTGGGGAGTAGCCTACACTCTGTGCTGGACTGCCTGTTTTTTGAGGTGTAGGGTACTGTGTGGGCTCAGGTGCTGGTGTCACAACTGTACTCTTGGGTCTATCTGCGGTTGTGACATTATAGCCTTTTGTGTTGGCATGGTGGAATGACAGGTGGGACCAAGGGATATGGAGATACAGGGGCTCTTGGCCCTCAGGGCAGGATGTACTCCAGCATGACTTTGTTCTCAAAATTACACCATATTGTTGCAAGTTATGTTCCAAGGAGTGGGGGAACGCACCAGTACTTCTGTCTCTGGAGCAATACAGCTACATTAACTCCAGACAGCTCCCTCTGCTGGGATCAGGGCCTGCAAGGACTGTGGGGTTCTCTTGTAGATAGGGTTTCAGGCATCTGCATTAGTAACGGGGGGCTGCTGGAGATCTCCTGCTTACTTTTCTATCCTAATGGGGAGTCTCTCTTGGTTCTGAGCTGATCCTGGTTGGGTGCTTTGCTTCCTATGCTGACATCCCAAGTTTCTGTGCTTCTGAAGATTTTGTCCCTTCCTTGCTGAATTCCAGTGATCTTCCATAGACACTCTACTTGAATTGCATTTTTTTATTCATCATTCCGGTCCTCCTTTGTGAAGAAGATGAGTGTTGAGCACCTCTAGTCAGGCATCCTGATGACATCTCTCCTGGATATATAGTCTTTATATTTTTATAATATGTAATCCTAAACAAGTTGTACTGTTTTTAGCATTTGTTTCTTTCCATGCTAATTTTGCACTATAAGCCCACTTCAGAGCAATTACTGGAGGAGTATCATATATATACACCATGAAGGTAAACAGCAGCATGAAAGAAAATATCCAGGATATGACTGTTTTCCTTGCCCTAGAGAAAGGGAATTGGGAGAATGTAAGATGAAAAGGCACTTATTATTAATTTGCATAAGCCTGTATCTTTACTCCTGGCTGGATTGAATGTTTACAAGTCAATTGTTAAGCAATAGATTGCATTGCAAAAAAAGTCAAGTCAGTCAGATTTGATTTTTTGGAAATGGAAACTCACTGGGATGAAAATTTTGGGTAGACCATGTGATTTGACTTAATAATTAAATAGGACTGAACAAGTGGTTTGCATTATATACTGTGTCAATTGTCAGAAAGAATAAATGAATCTCAGATGACCGATTTGACATGAAGTATACACAGTTTAACTTGTTTTGGAATCCTAAATGTAGAACTCTGGACAAATGTAGCCTTGCGCATGGGAGAATATGGCTAAAATTAGGCCAAAGAAACCTTTATTCTTACCATTAGCCAATAATTATCAGGAGTTTACCCTGTGTCTAAGGGGCAGAAGATTCTGTGTGTGCTGTTGTGTCAATGTGAAGGTATAAGACCCTTGATTGATGGACGTTCACCAAAATAGGTAGGGGAGTAGGGGTGGAGAGTTCCTAAACACATGCTTAAGTTATTTGCCAGTTTCACTTCCCAGTAGAGGTAGGGTACCTTGAATATCTCAGTGTTACTCCTGAAAGGCAAGTATCGATACCATTTAAAGACTTTCTACAAGGGTCAAATTGTCTTTTTATAGTGAATGTACACCACGAATCATCTTAATATCATTGTCAAGTCACTTCAAATCTCTATTTTGCAGATTAAAAAGAAATGTCTTCAAAATGCCAGTAAAATGCCCATTGCAGGGCTAAAGGCATTAAAGTCTAAAATCCAATACCAAATCTGTTAGGATTTTTATTTTTCATTCTTTTGTGGGATGGGCAACTGGTACATGCAAGCTACACATGACAGGTAGAGTTGAATATAGAAAAATCCTTAATTGAGAATTTTGGTCCTTTGAGAGCTTAAGATTATTATTCATAATAATAAGAATCTTTAAGACAATCAATGTCCCCTTTTATCTATTGGATATAAGTGAAAAGAAACAGAGTTATCAGTCTCCTAGGAGCAACAAAGACAGAGCCCAATAAAGAGTACAAAAAAAATTCTCAGCATATGTCACAATACCAGGTCATCCCACAAGGTTCCTTGTTATGACTGGCATACGGCCGGGCGCGCTGGGCTTCAGCCTGTATCCCAGCACTTTGGGAGGCCCGAGACGGGCGATCACAAGGTCAGGAGATCTGAGACCATCCTGGTCTAACACGCGTGAAACCCCCGTCTCTACTAAAAACACAAAAAACTAGCCGGCGCGAGATTGGCGGCGCTGTAAGCTGCCCAGCTACTCGGGCGAGGCGGAGCAGGCAGAATGCGTGACCGGGAGGCAGGAGCTGTACACTGGAGAGCTGAGACTGGCCCTGCACTCCACCTGGGTGACTAGAGCGAGACTCGTCCTCAAAAAAAAAAAAAAGAAAAAAAAGCATGACTGCATACAAAAGGTCAAAATCTAAGTTTGTTAAATGATAAGTCAATTGCTGAAATTCCATTTTTTCTACTATGACTGTAACTATGCTCCATGACGCAGTGTTTCTAAATATCTAGTTGTGCATATTTTATTTCACTAGTTTGGTCAGGAAAAACAGTATAGTATCACGTCTGAACATTCTTGAATCTAAGTTATTATTTCTGATAACTGTATTCTGTTTTTACCTCATCATTAGAAAGAAAAGAAGTTAAAAAAATAAATGGGTCTCAAAAATCAAAAGAAGCTTTATTTGGTTCTAAATATTTGGTCAAAATTGCAGGGTTCTTGCGGTGTATATGACTGGTTTTTTCCACCCTTAATTTTTAATGTGCACATAAGCTTTAGATCATCACGTAGATGATGCAAGCCAGCACTTTTTATGGTCGGAATATTTATAATACAAGAGAGGACTCAACATTGGAGATTTTGCCAGGGATGAAGATAGGTTTTTATGTATCTCCTATGGAAAAAGGATAAAATTGTAAATTTAGAAGCGATTTAAAATTGTGTTAAACGGTTTTTAGGCACGTGACTATTTTAGTATTGTAAATTATATACACTTGGAGAACTTTCAAAGGCGAATCAGGAGATAACTGTCTATAAGTTCATAATTATAAGTAAGGAAAAAACTCTACCTATCTCTCTGTTGAATGTGGTTAATGGGTAATTCACCAAATTTCTTTGTATCTTCCATTCAGCACACATGAAAAAGGCAGCATTAATTAGGACTTAATGACATGGGTACCTGCAGACAATATGTATGCAGAAGTGATTTTAACTTCTCTTTATAGATATTATGCTTGCACACATATCTCATCTTTTCACAGCTGTTATTATTGATAGACTTATCTGGGAAACAAGAATGTTTATGTAATCAAAGTACAGATGTTCATGGAAGAAATGGTGAAAATTGAGGCATGCCTAAAGCCAAGGGGAATTACTAAGAAGGCTAAGACATACTTACAACTCTATCTTTCCTTTCTCTCATTCTCTTTAACACTTTAATATCTGCCTTGTACACAAAAGCTACTATTTTTTGTGTGCCAGAAACAATGCCAGGCACTTTTGAAGTAATTATCATTCAATCCTCACAGTCCTTTGAAATAGTAATTATTATCTCCAACTGGCAGACAAGAAAACTAAAAGAAATATATATCAGACACTTTCTTGGAGGAGGGATAAGTCTAAGCAGACCATTAGAAAAGTCCATGGCAATAAAAGGAGATGTCAAGAGATAGAGAGGTTTAAAGCCACCTGTACAATGAGAGCAGTTTCTATTTCATTCTAACAGTTCACTATGAACAAAACATAAGAGAAATAAATTAAGTGCTGTATTTTAGAGAATAAACTAGAAGTGCTCTAGAAGTTCTGAGAGAGAAGATATCCACAGAAAATATCAGAGTTTTCATGGAGGAGATAAGCCTAGGAGAAAAGGGACAGAACATTCTGGACATGAGAGTACACTGTGAAACTATAAGGAGATAAAAATTAGCAATGCCATTAATTAATCGATCTCACTGGGGAAAAAAAACCTCATACTAACACTAACAATCATAATTCTAACAGAGCAGTATAACACACACACACACACACACACACACACACACACACACGGACCTAGGATTCAGTTGTGGTCTTCGTTATTCACATCTGTGTTGAAAAAGTTCATTAAGTTTCTTCATTTGTAAAATAGAAATAATAACATCTGCTTTCCTCGCAAAGTTGTTGTAGAAATCAAATCCACTAATATGTGTCAATGTTCTCTGTAGAGATTTACTAAAATGGAAGAGATTATTATTCTATATTACTTAAAGTTGATTTTCTTGCAAACATCAACTCTTGAAAAATCCCCAGAAATGTATACTGAAGACTTCAATACAAACAGTTGTACTCTTTCCTCCCAGAGTTCTTTACTGGAACTATTTATTAAATGCTCAATGAGGACAACTGAGAGACTGAGGCTAGCCTCAGACAAGAAAAGTCTAAATTTATTAGTGGTTTAATGGATTTACATAGTTGTTGATTGGCTGTTAGACTGAATTAGAAACAATCAAGGATGGCAGAGCAAGCTGACAGAATAGAAGCCTACACCATTCCTCCCCAATGCTGAAACATCAAATTTTAACAACTATCTGCACACAGAGAAGCACTATCACAAGAACCAAAAATCAGGTTCTCTTTAACACTTTAATATCTGCCTTGTACACAAAAGCTACTGTGTACAATCAAATGATTGTGGACAATCACAGTACCTGGTGGTAACTCAATATCACCAAAAGAGGTATTGAGGAGGGCAGAAGAGGTAATCTTGATTTGCCTATGCCACCACTCCCACATCTCCCAGAGGGCGAGTGCAGTGACTTGGGGACTTTACATTTAACTCAGTGCTGCCCTGTCACAACGAAGAATAAAGCCATGTTGGACTTAGCCAGCGACTGTGAATGGAGGGAGCATTTGTACCACACCTAGCCAGAGGGGAATCGCCCATCCCAATGGATGAAACACTAGAAGAGAACATCAGGTGAACTGCTAAGGCTTTTGACTCCAATCTCTGGCTCCCAAATAGCATCTCTGGACATGCCTGGGGCCTTGGGGAACTCACTGCACTAAAGGGAAGGGCCTTGGATAAGGTCCAGTGCTCTGCTGGCTTCAGATCTGATGCATAGCAATCCCAGTAGTGGCAGCCATAGGGGTGTTTGCATCACCACACTCTCAATTCTAGGGGGCTCAGCAGAGGGAGAGAGACACCATTTGCTTGGGATAAAGTAAGGAAAAGGAACAAGTCTCTGCCCAGTAATCCAGAGAATACTTCTGGATTTTTTTTTTTTTTTTTTTTTTTAAAGGGTCTTTTTTTTTCACCAAGCTGGGGGGGGGGGTGCAATCTTGGCTCACTGCAACCTCTGCCTTTCTGGTTCAAGCAATTCTCCTGCTTCAGCCTCCTGAGTAGCTGGGACTATAGGTGCATGCCACCACGCCCAGCTTTTTTTTTTTTTTTTTTTNCTGTGTCACCCAGGCTGGAGTGCAGTGGCGCAATCTTGGCTCACTGTAAGCTCCGCCTCCAGGGTTCACACCATTCTCCTGCCTCAGTCTCCCGAGCTGCTGAAACTACAGGTGCCCACCACCACGCCTGGATAATTTTTTGTATTTTTAGTAGAGATGGGGTTTCACCGTGTTATCCAGGGTAGTCTCGATCTCCTGACCTCATGATCTGCCCGCCTCGGACTCCCAAAGGACTGAGATTACAGACGTGAGCCACAGCACCTGGCCATATTTCTGGATCTTATCCAAGACTACCAAAGCAGTACCTCTGTGAGTCTGCAAAAACCACAGTGCTATTGAGCTTGGGGCCCAGGACCATTCGAATACCTAGAAAGCCTTCCCAAGATAGGCACAAAAAAAGCCCAGACTGTGAAGATTACAATAAATACTTAACCTTCATTGCCCAGACACTTAAAACACTTACAAGCATTAACATTATCCAGAAAACGTGACCTCACCAAATGAACTAAATAAGACACCAGGGACCAATCCTGAAGAAACAGAATATGTGACCTTTCAGACAGAGAATTCAAAATAGCTGTTGAGAGGAAACACAAAGAAATTAAATATAACACAGAGAAAGAGTTCAGAATTCTATCAGATAAATTTAACGGAGATTGAAATACTTTTTAAAAATGAAGCAGAATTTCTAGAGATGAAAATACAATTGGCATGTTGAAGAATGCATCAGAATCTTTTAATAGCAGGACTGATCAAGCAGAAGAAAGAATTGGTGAGCTTGAAGACAGGCTATTTGAAAATACACAATCAGGCCGGGCGCGGTGGCTCATGCCTGTAATCCCAGCACTTTGGGAGGCCGAGACGGG
>NW_016802963.1:0-2304 GCF_001698545.2 Rhinopithecus bieti | reverse complement strand
AAAATAAACAAATGGGCACAGCAAGTTAAAAGCTTCTGCACAGCAAGAAAAAAATCAACAAAGTGAAGAGACAATCCACAGGGTGGGAGAAAATATTTGCAAATTACCCATCTGACAAGGGATTCATAACCAGAATACATAAGGTGTTCAACAGCTCTATAGGAAAAAAAAAAATCTAAGAATCTGATTAAAAATTGGGTAAAAGATTTGAATAGACATTTCTCAAAAGAAGACATACAAATGGCAAGCAGGCATATGAAAAGTTGCTCAACATCACTGATCATCAGAGCTATGCAAATCAAAACTACAATAAGATATACTCTCACCCCAGTTAAAATGGCTTTCATCCAAAAGACAGGCAATACCAAATGCTGGCAAGGATGTGGAGAAAAGGGAACCCTTGTTCACTGTTGTTGAGAATGTAAATTAGTACAACAAATATAGAGAACAGATTGGAGTTTCCTCAAAAAACTAAAAATGGAGCTACCATATGATCCAGCGATCCCACTGCTGTGTACATACACCCCAAAAAGGAAATCAGTATATGAAGGAGACATCTACATTCCTATGCTTGTTGCAGCACTGTTTACAATTGCCAAGATTTGGAAACAACCTAAGTGTCCATCAGCAGATGAATGGATAAATGTTGTACTTATACACAAAGGAGTACTATTCAGCCATAAAAAAGATTAAGACCCTGTCATTTGCAAAAACATGGATGGAATTTGAGGTTATGATATTAGGTCAAATAAACCAGATACAGAAACACAAACACCATATGTTGTACTCATTTGTGGGATATAAAAAACAAAACATTTAAATTCATGGTGATAAAGAATAAAGGATGGTTACCAGAGGCTAGGAAAGGTAGAGGGGGAGTCTGAGATAGGTGGGGAAGGTTAATGGGTACAAAAGAAATAGAAAGGATGAATAAAACCTAGTATTTGATAGCACAACGCAGAAACTATAGTCAATAATAATTTAATTGCATATCTTAAAATAACTAAAAAAGTATAATTGGATTGTCTGTAACGCAAATAATAAATGCTGGAGGAGTGGATACCCAATTTTCCATGATGTGATTATAACAAATTGCTTGTCTATACCAAAATATCTCATGTACCCATAAATATATACACCTACTATGTACCCACAATAATTAAAATTAAAACATTTTAAAAGAAATCAATCAAAACTTTTAAATTATCAATCCAATGAAGATACTACCTATAAAGTACCATAGGTTATAATCTACCCTTTGTATGAAGACTATTTTTATTTTATTGATTAATTGATTGAGATGGAGTCTTGCTCTGTTGCCCAGACTGGAGTGCAGTGGTACAATCTCGCCTCATTGCAACCTCTGCCTCCTGGATTCAAGCAATTCTCCTGTTTCAGCCTCCTGAGTAACTGGGACTGCAGGCTCCCACCACCACACCAGGCTACTTTTTGTATTTTTAGTAAAGATGGAGTTTCACCATGTTGGTCAGGCTGGTCTTGAACTCCCATCCTCAAGTGATCTGCATGCCTCAGTCTCCAAAAGTGCTGAGGTTACAGGTGTGAACCACTGTGCCCAGCCTGTATGAAGACTCTTTGTCCTCACTCAAAGTAGAAGGGATCCAGCATGTGGCATATGCCAATACAGTTTGGGCATAGAGCTTCTACTGCACATTATTAGGGGATTTGGGGTGTGAAATGCTACAATGATTCAGGTGTAAATAATGGAAATGTAGGCAGAGATTTACATGTCCTTCTGTCAGAGGTAAAAAATATAAGCATGTAAGAGATGGGAGGTTGGTATCATTTGGGGCCTTTACAGGGTAGGGACAGATTTTTAAAACATGCCACAAAGTTTGGGGATAATAGGGAGCTAACATCCGTGAATAGTGACAGACAGCAATATTGAAGGGATTACACAATGTTTGCACCTTATGAATTTGTTTGCCTAGAGCTAGGATCAGAAGACTGCACATTTTTATACCCCTGGTAGGTAAGAAGAACCCCATTCATGGCCGGGCATGGTGGCTCATGTCTGTAATCCCAGCACTTTGGGAGGCCAAGGTGGGCAGATCACGAGGTCAGGAGATTGAGACTAGCTGAGATTATCCTGGCTAACACAGTGAAATTCTGTCTCTACTAAATATACAAAAACAAAATTAGCCGAGCGTGATGGTGGGCACCTGTAGTCCCAGCTACTCGGGAGGCTGAGGCAGGAGAATGGTATGAACCTGGGAGGTGGAGCTTGCAATAAGCTGAGATCGCGCCACTGCACTCCAGCCTGGGCGACAGAGCGAGACTCCACAA
>NW_016802962.1:10994-22520 GCF_001698545.2 Rhinopithecus bieti | reverse complement strand
AAAAATAGAGGAGGAGAAAATACTTCCAAACTAATTCTACAAAGCTGGTATTACCCTGACACCAAAACCAGAAAAAGACACAACAGAAAAAGAAAACTATGTGCCAGTATCTCTGATGAACATTGATGTAAAAATCATTAACAAAATACTAACAAATCCAATTAAATAATGGATTAACATACCATTCATCTTGACCAAGTGGGATTTATCCTAGTAATGCAAAGATGGTTTAACTACACAAATAAATCAGCATGATTCATCATATCAACACAATAAAGAACAAAACTATATAATCATTTCAACTGATGCTGAAAACAATTTGATGAAATTCAACATTCTTTCATTGTAAAACTCTCAAAACTGGGTATAGAAGGAATATGCATCAACACAATAAAACCTATATTAGATAGATCACAGCTAGTGTCATACTGAATGGAAAAAAAAAAAAAAAAAACTACCCTGTTATTTAACATAGTACTGGAAGTCCTAGCTAGAGTGATTAGACAACAGAAAAAAAAAGGGCATCCAACTTGGAACAGAAGTTAAGTTATCCTTGATTGCAGGGGAAATGGTCTTATATTTAGAAAAACACAAATACTTCACCAAAAAAACTATGATAACTAATGAACAAACCCAGTAAAGTTGCAGATGCTAAGTCAACATACAAATTCATTAGCATTTCTACATACCAAAGGCAAAAAATCTGAAAAAGATATCAAAAAAGTAATTCCGTTTACAATAGCTACAAATAAAATAAAGCACCTAGAAATTAACTTAACCAAAGACATGAGAGATCTCCACAAAGAAAACTACAAAGCATTGATGAAAGAAATTGAAAAGAACACACACACACACACACACAATTATATGTTCATGGATTTAAATAATCAATATTGTTAAAATTTCCATACTATCCAAAATACTACAGATTTAAAGCTATCCCTAACAAAATACCAATGACACTCTTCACAGAAATCTAAAACAAACAAACAAACAAAAAAAAGCAAACAAACAAACAAAAAAAAAAAAAAAAAAAAAAAAAAAAAATTAATCCTAACATTTATATGGAACCACACACAAAAAAACCCCAAGAATATCCAAAGCCATTCTGAGAAAAAAATAACAAAACTGCAAGAATCACATTACCTTATTTGAAATTTTACTACAGGGCTGTGGCAACCAAAAAAAACATAGTACTGGCATAAAACAAGACATACAGACAAATGGAATGGAATAAAGAAGTCAGAAAAAAATTTAGATATCTATGGTGAACTGATTTTTGACAAAGTTACCAAGAGTATATACTGGAGAAAGGATAGCCTCTTCAATAAATGGTGCCAGAAAAACTGGATATCATACACAGAAGAATGAAACTAGACACCTATCTCTTGCCATATACAAAAAATCAAATCAAAATGGTTTAAAGTCTTGAACCTAGGAGACAAAACCATGAAAATACTGAAATAAAACATAGGGAAACATCTCTAAGACGTTGGCCTGGAGAAATGTTTTTTGAAAAATACCTACAAAGCACAGACAACCAAAGCAAAAAACGGGATCACATTATGTTAAATAAACAAAACAAACAAACAAAAAATGACTTCTGCACAAAAAGGAAACAATCAGCAAAGTTAAGAAACAACACACAGGGTGAAAAAATATGTTCAAAATACCCATTTGAGTAGGGATTAATAATCAGAATATATAAGGAGCTCAAACCACTCAATAAGAAAAAAAAACAAACCAATGAAAAATTGCATAAAATATCTTAACAGGTATTTCTTGAAAGAAGATACACATTTTCCCATCAACCTCAGGATTGGAGGACGTCTTAGCATGTCTCTCCCACTTGGAAAAAAAAAAAGTAACATGTACAGACAGACTGTGGACATATGTTTTCCAATAAGTAACACAGTAACTAAGCAGGAAAACTTTATAAAACCACAGACCCTTTGAAAAAAGTGGTTGGCTGAAGCCTACAATGTAAATCAGGCAGAAAACTGAGTGTCCCCACAGTGTGAGAGGGGGAGACCATGCCTCTGGCATATATACACTTTCACTGGGGAAGCTGTCAATCACAGGCCATGGGGAAATGCTTTAATCCTACCCAGCACTTGAGCTGATTTAGTGAGCGGTGGAGAGTATATGACAAGGATCAACATTGCAGGCGCTTTGTGTGCACTCCTAGATTCCACTGGGGATGGAGGCAAGCCAATTCTGATGTTACTTCACAAGGGACTTTGTGGAAGTCAGCCAGCTAACTCAGGCAGGAGTCACAGATTGAGAGAAGTTACCAGTTGAGATTCACAATATAATCCTGAATGGGAATGGACCCACTTGGCCAGGAATGAGAAGTGAGTGGAAAGTGTGATATAGCCTTGGACACAGAAACTTGATGCCCCTGCTTCGCAGAAGGACTTGGAGGAGTCTGGCCTGAAAACGTCATTAAACCAGGAGGTTTCTTTCTTAGCAGGGAAGCTTTATTGCTGGGGACAGTTTTGAGTTCTGAGTGCAGACTACCTGGAACCCAGCTAGCTGCTGCTAGTGGGACACTATGGCTCGCTAAGTGCATGGGAACTGGGTAGGGCTCATTGCCAGCTGCTACTCCCCATTCTCTTTGTGTATTTTTCTATGCAGCATAGTCAGTTGTGCTTCCCTCTGAAATATCACCACAGCAGTCAGAGAATTGCTCCTTGATCCCCACTGGGGCCACTGCTTGTACCTGCATGTGCAGATCCAGAGCAAGGACATGCCTGACCACAATACAATTCATCCATGTAACCAAAAACCACTTGTACCCTTAAAGCTACTGAAATAAAACACACACATATATACACAGAGAGACACACAAAGAAGGCATGCAAATGGCAACCAGGTATAACAAAAAGTGTTCAAAATCATCAATTATCAGAGAAATGCAAATCAAAACTACAATGGGTTATCTCACCCAGTTTAAATAGCTTTCATCCAAGTGACAGGCAATAGCAATGGCTGGTGAGGATGGGAAGAAAGGGAAACTCTTGGGCACTGTTGGTAGGAATGTAAGTTAGTATCACCACTATGGAGAACACTTTGTAGGTTCCTCAACAAATTAAAAGTAGAACTGTCAATCCTCACTGATATTGCTAGATTATATGATACCCCAAAACAAGAAAACCAGCATATCAAAAATATATCTTCCTTCTCAGATATAGAAGAAAATGTTTCTTTCACATCTGAGAAAATAGAAGTTTATATTCTCATGAAATAAGAACATGCAATAGTGAAAGGAAGACTCAGAGAAGAAAAGAAGAACTCTTGACTTTTTTAAAAATTTTAAAATCTTTCCTGTAGGTAAGCAATAAAACAAAGAGATAAATAATAAAATAAAGGTTATAAAATTAGAGTTCCAGTAGAAGTTCTACATGAGAAAGTAATTAGAAAGAAAAAGAGAATTTTTAAAAAGCTGAATGGAAGAAACAATTCACAAATTTTCTCCTAAATGGAAGGCTACAAATTTTCAGGCAAGCATTACTGAGGACCCAGCAAATGGATAGAAATGGACCCACATAAAAACAAATCATTGCAAAGTTTCAGAACACTAGGAAAAATGAGATTGTATAACCTTCCAAAAAGAGAACAAGGGAAAAATAAATGCACATGATCTTATATATTTTTAGCAAGAATCTGAATGATTTCAGATATCTTAACACGTAACAGAGGAAGGTAGTCGACAAAGGAGTGCTTTCTTGAAAATGTGAAGGCAAATGATTTCCAAACCGGACTTCTATATCCAGTCAAATTAGCTATCAAGTATGAAGGTAATATAAATGCATTTGTAGCAAACTGAGTTCATAGGAATTTTCCTTCTTCATAAATTAATACGTTTCAGAAATTAATCTTATTCCCAGGATATCAATTATTATTATTATGACTACTATTATAGTTTCTGACAATGAAAATTGCATTTTACAGTGAGTATTGCTTATATTTACATTTTCCAGGGTACAGTAACAATTTTTGAATTGAGTTTCACAATATTTTGTATAAAAAATTTTAAGAGACAGTTTAAATGAAAAAACGACAAGGTTGTTGTATATTTTAATGTGAGTTTTCAGACCAGCAAAATAAGATTATTTCCTACTGTAAATTATTAAATTCATTCAATTTATGATTTTTTCAGTACCAGCATTTTAATTCAATAGGGCATCAGCATCTCCACAACTGTGGGAAACAAGGTCACACTTTTTATTTCTTAAGTTTCTAAAAATTTTTCTATCAGATGTTAGGAGGGCTTGTACTTTCTAAGAATAAGCACTGACATTTTAATATTTAGTATAAGGAGAAAAATAAAGAGCTGAACTAAATAAATCTAAAACTTACAATAGAGAAAAATGTCAAAAATTTTTTTTAAAAAATAGTACAGCAAAAAAGTAAACGTATTATGCTGCATTTATTAGCTATTAATATCACTAATATATTTATCCAGTTATAAACACTGAATACTTATTCAACCATAATTGCAATACAAATATGTTGAGAAGATGACAGAGAAAATAAGTTTATGCATCTGTGATTTGGCATGGTAGGGGAGGCTAGGTGTGAAAAACAACTAAATCCTCATCTTCTGTAATTAAAAATTAATGGCTAAATTCTAAATGTGAAATATAAAGTGATAAAATTCATGGATGTTTTTAAAATATATCGCATTACATAGCCAAAGTTTTACAAAAGAGGATTTCTAGGTAGTAGGAAATTTAGGAGTGAGGATAGTCCTGTTGTTTTTCTTAACAAGCCTGGTACATCTCTTGAATTTTAAAGCTATGTGCACTTGTAACATATTAAAAAAAATTTTTTAAGTTAGAGATATAAAAGCAATGTATGCTTATAGTAAATAACTGTAAGAAAATACAGTAACATATTTTTATTACCCATAAATTAGCATAATGAAATTTGGAAACATGTATCTAGGTGTCATTTAATTAATAGATGCAGTTATAAACTACTGAGTTATATGGTTTGGCTATGTCCTCACCCAAATCTCATTTTAAATTGAAATCCCCATAATTCCAACATGTTAATGGAGGTACTTGGTGGGAGGTAATTGGCTCATGGGGGCAGTTTCCCTCGTGATGTTCTAATGATAGTGAGTGAGTTCTCACGAGAGCTGATGGTTTTAAAGTGTGGCACTTCCTAATTCTTGCTCTCACTCTCTCTCTCTCTCACCTGGCACCTTATAAGACGTACCTACTTCCCCTTCCACCATGATTGTAAGTTTCCTGAGGCCTCCCCAGCCATGCAAATCTGTTAGTCAAACCTTTTTCCTTTATAAATTACCAAGTCTTGGGACGTTTTTTTTAATAGCAGTGTGAAAACGTACTAATATACTGAGATAGCCAGATATAAATATTTTTAAATTAAGTCATAATTATGAAGTTGTATTTTTCCAAAAACACTTCATCTATTTTATTAAAAAACCCTAAATCCTAATAAATGATGTGAAACTGAATGATTTGACTAGTTGAAGATAAGTGCTTTTTATCATGACATATACTATTTCCTAAAGGACCCCTCTAAAGTTAAGAAAAATTATGAATAAGAGTAAAATGTTGGAGTTTTATATCATCTTTTAAACTGCTTATTTCAAGTTTAGAAACAGTTGACAACCAACTCTGAAAAGGGTAGAAATAATCTAACAGCCACTACTTTTTTCACTGCTTTTATTATCTCTAAATTTATTTTTTTTTACTAACTGAGGCTTTTAAAAATAACAATTTAATCTTGGAAGTATTTTTCTTTGTCCCAAAACAAGCACAGACATTGTTGACTGCACAAAGACTTTTAAAAAGCCCTTGACACTAAGATTATGTATTTTAGAAATCAGTGAATAACACTTACATTGTTTAAATGACAATTTTGGAGGAGTAATAAGTTACAGCATAATTGAGCTTTAAAGATCATTTATTCTTTTTCTATAATATCTCCACTATAAGTTCTTGTGAATATGGTTTTTAAAATGAAGCATTTTTAAGGATAAGTTCTGCCTGGCATCACTGTGCTGCCTATCAAATTGACATAATGTTTCTATCATTTCAGTTAATAGTCAATTGTCATTTAGTCATTCAGTGACCCCAATTATATTATCATAACAACCAGCTTAAAAAAATTCCATATAGAGCTATTTGAAGTTGCTTGTTCTTATTTACCCAGAAGTTCTTAAGCTAGATAATGACTAATACTGATTTATTTTTTTCTTGCATAGCATTTTCTCATACTTTACTGAGATCTTAAGTCTGCCACAAATGAACATTAGACTGTGAAGTGTTACTCTCTCCCAACACTGCCCAAAGTACACTTCCAGAAATGCTGGATAGTGTTTTGGATGTCAACATCAGTAACATTCAAAGAGGTTCTATAATCAGATAACTTGGAAGAGCAGTTACACAATTTCCTTTATTTCTCATCTTCAAATAAATTTTAACACCCTAATGTACATTTTAAGCCTCCAAGGTATGGATATATTATTCAATATTCCAAATTTATTTGACTCTAAATCATGCCCTCCAATTTCAGAGAGCATTTTTAAAAAATTGTTCCTCTAAACATATTTTAAGAAATGCTTATACAGCCTATCCTAAATACAAATGATAAAGTTAGAAATTTTGTCAAATGTGTTAATATTTTTGATTTTGAAATTTAAATTTGGTAACCACATGATCAGAATCCATTGAAAATATATTTTCCATTTACATTGGCATGAAGCTTTCTTTTAAAATTATATTTCCCCAGATGATGGTATAATACATATTGTTATTCTTAATAATAAATTCAGATTATTTTAAAGATTTATCGTTTAAAATATAACTGATAACACATTAATGGAATCATTGGAAATAAATGACCTGAAATTGATACATATTCCATAACCTTTCCTCTGAATAGAATTACTAATCTAACTAATAATTGTTGAACACCTACTCCATTCAAATAACTACCATGCCCAGGGGATATAACACAGAATAAACAGGAAAATAGCCCTGCCCTCACAAAGTGTATCTTTAAGTGAGTCAGGGTTGTCTAGAGGGGCAGGATGAGCTTATTAAAGAGTATTAAACTCATGCGATCACAAGATACCACAATAGGCCATCTGCAAGCTGAGGATCAAGGAAGACAGTCCAAGTCCCAAAAGCTGGAGAACTTGAGTCTGATGTTTGAAGGCTCTAAATATCCATCACAGGAGAAAGATGTAGGCTGGGAGGCTAGGCCAGTCTAGTCTTTTCATATCCTTCTGCCTGCTTTTTATTCTGGCTGTGCTGACAGCTGATTAGATTGTGTTCATCCAGATTAAGGGTGAGTCTGCCTTTCCCAGTCCACTGACTCAAATGTTAGTCTTTTTTGGCAACATCCTCATGAACACACCCAAGATAAATACTTTGCATCCATCAATTCAATCGAATTGACAGTATTAACCATCTAAAGTCCACCCCTTGTTGACTTGAACCCATACGCGTCTCCTGAGATCGTATATAATCCTCAAATAAAGACAATAATAAGGTCATAATTATGCCTAACATATTACAATTATCCTACGTATAACTGGAAACACACCAATCTCCAACCCAAACGTTATTACATAAAGTTAACAACAATTAAATGCTCATATAAAGTCAATAAATGTTATGTCACATAATATAGAAAAAAAATAAAATGAAGGCATTTTCTTAGTACAAATATATACATTCACAAATGTGTTTTTAACAAAAGGAGGAGAAAGTACTCATGACAATTACAGTTCCCATTTCTGCCATCACTATTGCTTCAGACATTGCAGGGTTTATTTCCCCAAACAAAGATGGAAAGGCTGATGGCAGTGTGGGTCTGGGAGGGGATGTTGTTACTAATGGAGATAGGTAAGCTTTTCTTCTGGCAAAACGGTTCATCAGAGTTTACAGCCTCAGTGTCCCCAGCTTCTTCAGGGTCCTCCCACACATCCCCATTTCAAGTTGCAGGGTTCCATTGTTTTCAAATAAATGTCCTCACTTTAACAGTAGACACCTGGCAAGGCTGTGCATGCACCTTTCATTGCAGGTCAGCCACTTGCATGATAAGAGCTTGTGTCTGATTTTCCACAATTTTAGCTCTTTCTCTACAGCAGATAAGACTCTCAGTCAGGGCAGTCTTAGCAGATTTGAGGCTCAGTATCTGCTACTGAAGCCAGGAGTTAGAATACCTGTGTTCATCATTTTCTTTCATGACTTTGTTCAGTGAACTTAGGAGCAACCAACCAACTTCATTATGTTCCTAGGTTCTCCACATATAGTCAAAGGTATTATGTAAATCGTCACTAAACTCCTTGCCTCTCATGAGCAGTGAATCAGGAATGCCAAATGCATGTATTTTGCATACTTTTCTAAACAGTTCATGACAAGGACTATCAGTGTTCTCCATACTATTAGAAGTAGAGTTCTTAGCATTTTTGGATCTAATCATGTTAAGCAGCCAACTCCAGAAACCTCAACACCAGTTAAAGAACTCCATCCTTAATATTCTGTTCTTCTAGAACCACTCCTGGTACCAAAATCTGAATTTTTTTTTTTCTCTTTGAGGAAGAGTCTTGCTCTGTTGCCCAGGCTGGAGTACAGTGGCTTGATCTCAGATCACTGCAACCTCCACCTCCCAGATTTAAGCAATTCTCCTGCCTCAGCCTCCTGAGTAGCTGGAGGCATGCACTGCCACACCCAGTTGATTTTTATATTTTTAGTAGAAACGGGGTTTCACCATGTTGGTCACGCTGGTCTGGAACTCCTGACCTCGTGCATCCACCTGCCTCAGCCTCCCAATGTACTGGAATTAAAGGTGTGAGCCGCTGTGCTGGGCCCACCAAAATCTGTGTTATTCAGGGTTCTCTAGAGGAACAGAACCAATTCCATATATATAAAGGGGAGTTTGTTAAGGAGTATTAAACTCACACGATTACAAGGACTCACAATAGACCATCTGCAAGCTAAGGAGTAAGGAAACCAGTCTGAGTCCAAAAGCTGAAGAACTTGGAGTCCAGTGTTTGAGGGCAGGAACCATCAAGCATGGGAAAAAGACGTAGGCTGGGAGAGTAAGCCAGTGTAGTCTTTTCATGTTCTTCCACCTGTTTTTATCCTAGCCGTCCTGGCAGCTGATTAGATTTTGCCCACTCTGATTAAGGGTCGGTCTGCCTTTCCCAGTCCACTGACTCAAATGTTACTCTTCTTTGGCAACACCTTCACAGACAAACCCAGAATCAATACTTTGCATCCTTCAATCCAAATCAAGTTGATACTCAGTATTAATTATCATAAGTAGCTAGACTTTACTGAGTATTCTCCTAAATGCCTGTTACATATTAATTTAATTTTTCCTCAATCACGTAATATAATAGATACCAATATTATCCCATTTTGCAGATGAGGAACTTAAAGGTAAACTATTCTTAATATTACATGTTTATTAACTAGAAAAGGTAGGATTTTTAACCCATACAGTTACGCTCTTAAACATGTTGTCTTTACCATTATACCATCACATTTTCTTTTGTATTTGAATGTATGCTGTCTTTTTTATTTCAATTATTTTGGCCTTCAAATGATCTTTATGGGTCTTTAAACTCTTTAACATTGTTTATGCAAGATGGCATTATTCTAACCTTGTAATATAAGCAAATATTTAGACATAATAAGGACTTAATTGTTCAGTCATTTCCAGTCAACATTCTAAAAGCCTTTAAATACTGCTGGTTCCATTGAGGAATTCCTACAATTGAGAATATTTGGCTGCTTCTTCATCTAATATATCACTAAGTTTTCCAATACGGCATATCATATTAAATTCCATCTGCAACAGCAAGACATTTAGAATTGCTGGTTTTTTCAACTGAAGTTGTTCACCAGACTGGAGTTATCAAAGTACACACATTCAACTGGCTATTGAAAATTTGATAACTTGGGTCTAGAAAGATTCTCTACAAAAACAGTAAAGAATGTATCACAGAAGTATAGAAAAGAGAGGGAAGAACCCAAACAGAAGGAAATGTATCAGAGAAACAGGGAAATGGTCAGAGAAACAGGGATCTAGGAATAGTTTGTTGTGGTTAGAGACACAGCAGAAATACTATGTTCAACATATATGGGAAAGCAGAAAAATATCAAATTCCACTAGGAATTTTTCTAAAATTAAAATATTTGACTTATTAGTTTTATAATAGCATGCAAACTATAATTGAGCTCACAGAAAATAATTTACATATAATTCTGAGCAGCATGCATACAAATAATTTATACACTATAAATATATATTTGTAATGTAAACTGTCATTTTATTGTTCAACTTTAAGTCTCTATCCTGTTTTTGAATTATAGATACCGACATAAGTTAATGATTAAAAAAATTCATAAAAGGAAGCTCAACTTCAGAGATGCTCTACAAATATTACAGTTTCATGTTTTGTTGGCACACTTGTTAATTGCAACAGCAATTCCCTTAAATCTAAGAATGTTAAAGTTGAACAAAACCCCAGGAGGCATGTCATTCAGATGTGAGGTAACATGGCATACACTGGTATGGTTCAGGATATGCTGCATCAAATGTATTTAAGCTGAAGAAATTTGAGAAAACTCACAGAAGCAGCAAGGTTATTCTCTCACCCTTTTCTGTGCTTCTGCCCTGAAGAAGGTCATAAAACCTAGGGGAAATTTTCTGACGTTTCTCTGAAGCAGATCATAGAAACCCATGTGAGAGTTGCTGTCTCTATACTCAGAGAAATAGAGCATTATTATTTCTGAAAATGAAGAGACACAGATAAAAATCTGAACAAAATGGGTCTTCTTATATTTCCTCCAGTTTGTTGTCACTTTATCTTACTTTTTTATGCAGTTATACTTCTCCACTATTGCTACCAGTTGAGGATAATTGTCCATGTTCTTGGCATTTTGAACAAAGAATTGGACGAAATACACAAACAAAACAAGAAAACAAAAGAAGAGATTTATTTTTAAAGAAAGTACACTCCACAGGGTGGGAGCAGGCTGGAGCCAGCGGCTTAGGAGCATTGGTTACAGAATTTTCTGGGGTTTAAATATCCTCTGGTGATTTCCCATTGATTCACTGTATGCAAATAAAGTAGTGGTCCATAGTGACCAGTCTGACTGGTTGTGGGAGGGGAACAATTAGAGTGAAGAGTAGACCTATAACCAGTCTGACTGGTTGTTGAGAGGGGACCTATCAAAGGTACTTTCATTTTTCAGCTGCCATGCAGAAAAAGAAGGGGTTGCAGCTGCCACACAGCAAGTGCCATGCAGAAAAAGCGGAAAAAGGAGAGGTTGAAAATGGAGTAGCTTCCAACATTTAGTTAGCGTTAATCAGCCTTCTTTGTTCCCTGCCTCCAGACCCTATTCTCCTGCCTCGCTACTATCAACTTTATCAAACCTAGTGAAAGGAGTTGTTTAGCTTGCCTTAGGTAGATAGCAAGGGAAGGTTTCCTGGAAAGTCCTTGGCCCATGGGTCAGTGCCTCATTCCCA
>NW_016802962.1:4140-8019 GCF_001698545.2 Rhinopithecus bieti | reverse complement strand
GGATCATGAGGTCAGGAGATCGAGACCCCGTCTCTACTAAAAATGCAAAAAATTAGCCGGGTGTGGCAGCAGGCGCCTGTAGTCCCAGCTACTCAGGAGGTTGAGGCAGGAGAATTGCGTGAACCCGGGAGGTGGAGCTTGCAGTGAACCGAGATCTTGCCACTGCACTCCAGCCTGGGTAACAGAGCGAGCCTCTGTCTCAAAAAAAAAAAAAAGAAAAAAAAAGTTTTAATGTACAGTTGAAAGGGTCATACAGTAGTTGAAAGGAGAGTAGAAAGGATGATACAATGAATATCTGAATACCCTTGCCCAAAAGCAGAATCATCAGTTAACCTTTAGCTACATCTGTGCTTGTGTGCTTCTCTTCTCTCTCTGTCTTACTCTCCTTATATCAATTAATGACTTGAATAAATGTATAAACGATTGATAGAATTTTGACAGACATAAGTGGGGAAAGCTTATTACAGATTTCAAATGCAATGTGAAGAGAGGAAGAGTTTGGAATGAAAAGGAACAATTTAGGGAAGAGCATGAAGTCTAATGTAGTTGGAACAAAGGATAAATGTAAAGGAAGCAAGGAAATTTACTTGAGGTAAAATTTTGAAAGACCATAATGCTAGACTAAAAACTGAGAATTTTATTACGTGGGCAACAGAAAGCACATATTTTGATACTTTCAAGTTTTGATTTTACTTACCTGCTACTGTTGCACTTAGATACAGTTGAGTAATTCCTCATTCAATTTCCCACATTTATTAGCTCCCGGGATATCTCTTTTCTTAGTTCTCTTTTAACTTATTTTGTCACTCCTGTGTACTGCTTTATGGGTACCTTTTTCTCCAACTGACCTGTAAATGATACTATTACCCATGGCCCCATAATCAGTGTTCTGGATTTTTAGCTTCTCTCTTTCCCTGAAGAATCACAACTGCCTTTATGGTTTCAATTATTTCAATAAATTGATGGCTCCTAAAGCTTAGCTCAAACTCTGATGTCTTCTCATCTTTAGACTCATGTTCAATTCAGTGTATGTCTCTACATGCATGTCCCACAGCCATCTAAAACTCCATATCTATAAAATTCAAATCACCCCATTTCTGTCTTTTTCTAACTGTTCTCCTTCTTCTATACTCACTATATTACTGCCACCTTCCTAGTTGCTAAAACCCCAAAGAAGGGTTTTATTTCTGCCTTTTTCTTCTCCTTTTCCTCGTTACCAAATCCTGTGACTTTGTCCTTATTGGCACTATAATACAACTTTTCCTTCTATTTTTGTTTTAACGAAACATGCTATTACTACTTCCTTCTTATGCTCAATGTTTTCAATATTTTAATACAGAGCTAAGGTATTATTTGCCTTGACAACCTCTGTCACTGCATATCTGAGTTAATGGTTTTCTCTGGGTGCCCCCACAGAATTCCTTGTTTACCTTTATCATACCCTTTCAGAATGTGCTGTATTTGTTTACATACCTTTCTTCTTCTCTATACAAAGTAATCCTTGAAGTTAGAAAATACATCTTTTATCATATTTTTTCATTGCCAACAACATGTACAAAGTAGCCAACATATATTTGTTGAATGAATATTTAATAGGTGAATAAGTTGAAGATTGTACAGAATGACATAAAATGTTCACAAGACATGCTACGTACAGCTATTTGATAAGTATAGTCTTGACAAACTTTAGATGTAAGGTGCTTAAAGTGAAAAGACTGAAAAATCTGAGCTCTTAGAGCACTATATATATGTAGTCATTGTATCACTTTTGTCTTAGTCTGTTTTGTGCTGTTATACCCTGTTATAGCACAGACTGGGTAATTTATAAGAAATCATTCATTATTCTCAATTCTGAAGACTGGGGAGTCCAAGATTAAGCCACCATTACCTGGTGAGGCATCTCTCTGTCTCCAAGATGGTACCTTATTGCTACATTCTCTGAAGGAAACTAACCCTGTGTCCTTACATGACAGAAGGACAAAGCAGAGTTAACCCACTCTCACAAACCCTTCTCATAGTGGTATTCATCCATTCATGAGAACAGAACCCTAATAACCAAAAAACCTCCCATTAGTCTCTCCTTCCCAACATTGTTGCATTGGGGATTAAGTTTTCAACACATGTGTTTTAGAAGACACCTTTATACCATGGTGGTATAACCTGGTATTGTAATATTTGTTATTATGATTATATACTTTACCAGACCTTATACCCCCATGTCTATGCATGATTCATTCCTGTCTTTTATACCAGTACTAATATTTAATATTTATTAGAAATTTAAATGCTGTCTGATGAAATAAAGTTAAAATTTAGAAGAGGTGGACGAGAGAGAAAAGTGTTTATTATGAAAGAGCTGAGGTATGGAGAGCAGAACCAAGAGGCTTTAAGAATCTATATGAATACTAGAGATGAATGTGTATCATTATTAGATTTGGATTCTTAAAATTAAGATAACAAAGACATGTGATAATAAAAAGATGTCTGGTATTGTTAGAGGCAAAAGTGACTTGGGTGGAAATTTCAAATTATGTTTCAAATGTACAGGAAAATAAAGGCTTTGATTATTGATTTGAAGTTCAAGGCACTAGGAAGAAGAGATGATGTTTAGAGTTAAGTTTACAATATAATTGGCAAAACAGTAAAGTACTGGTTGCTAGGGTGTTAGAGGAAAGAGGAAACAAGTGGGAAAACAAAGATTACTCTGTATAAAAAAGAAGAAAGGCAAATAAACAATGTATCTCTGCTTCCTCTTTCCCCTAACACCCTGGCAACCATTACTTTACTTTCTGTTATTTAATACTTGCCTATTCTGGATATTCCACATAAATTGTATCATGCAATGCCTGGCAATCTGTATATTGTCTAGTTTCTTACACAGCATAATGTTTCAAATACTTATTCATGTTGTAGCATGTGTCGGCACTTCATTATTTCTTTTTGAGGTATGATGCAGCTATTCTGCAATTAGTAGTGATGATTGCACAATATTGTGAACGCATTATAAACCACTCCACTGTATAATTGTAAAAGGTGGAATTTTATCATATGCAATTTATATCTCAATATAAAAAGAAAAGAACATTCAATAATTTTGATCTACTGTAACCATTTCACTGTATGACCTGTAGATGCATTAATCTAGTTAAGTTTTAAAAAATGAGAAGTTAAAAACTTATATTTAGAATGTAATTATGTAGAATGAAAACACGTATGTTTGAAAGTTTGGATACTATTTATATAAAATAGTAATCAAAAAAATTGATGACTGGTTCTAACTGAATTTCTATTATTGTTTCTCTGGTTAACTTTTACTTGTCATATTTATTATTACTACATATAGATAAAACACCTCAACTTCTAGGAAAGCTCAATGGCTCCCACCAAGCCATTAGGAGAAAGGGTTTGCCATATGTGAAAGGCTAAGGAATGTAGTGTAACAATTTGTAGGGACTTTTGAATGAGGAGAAAAGGAATAATAATTTTGCTTTCTGAGTTGCCTCTCTTTTCAATTCCTGTCTAGTAAATATTTTGTTTTAAATGAAACAAGTGGAAAAGAAAAAGGCCAAAGGGAGCCACTGCTACTTTCTGAAGGCTTTGCATAACCCCTTGATAGATTTTATGGCAAAGAAATAGGCTGAGTCCTTGAGATTAGAGTTTAGCTCACTAGGGCAGTGGACATTTGCCTGGAATGTCATCTGTAGATATATCCCTTGAAAACCTTATGAGATCAGCAATATATTTAAGCAGCTGCTCAGGATTTGCATGTCTTTGATGCATTTAATATGATTGACCTTACTGGCTAAATATGTAATTAATTCATTCTTTCTCACCATACTTTCCAGAAAATAGTAATAGATTTCCTTTCTTTTTTTCCTC
>NW_016802962.1:0-1118 GCF_001698545.2 Rhinopithecus bieti | reverse complement strand
CTCTTTCGAATTTTGCCATGCAAGTGCTGGTTTAGTCATTTTTATTATAAATGTTCAATATTTATTTAATACACTAGATGTACTTATTTCACTAACATAATATTAGTGCATGGAGTTGGTGAATGAACATGTAAAAAATGCTTATATTTTTATGATTTGATTTAAATTCCTGCCATAATATTGTCACATGAATTTCTACCTAAAAATGTTATTGCCGATCCATAGAATATGTGCATGTTCCATTTTACAGGCTGAGGCTGAGCTATTGTATAAAATTTTTGCACCAATTTGTACACCCATCAGCATTGTCCGGGGTTTTCTTCTATTCACATCTTCTCCAAATGCTTTGCATTATTTAATTTCTTCATGTACGCAAATATAAATGGCATACATTGTATATCATTATACTCATTTTGCTTCTCTTTTGTCAATAAGTTTGAATTTGGTATGTTAATTTGCAATTGATATTTCTTTTTGGATGAGACATCTATTTATGTCATTTATACGTGAAATAAAGTGACTTTTTCACAGTGATCTGTAGTGGAATTTTTGTATTGTTTTCTATATATTCTGGAAAAGATTTCTTTTTGTTTGTTTACACTGTGACAAATATCTTCTCTCTGTATTCTGGTCATCTTTTCACTTTTTAGGCTTCCATTTGATAAACAAAACCCTTAAATTATAAAGCACCCCAATATTTTATCGTTCTTTTAAATTAGTGATTTCCGTTTGCTTAAGGAATTCTCCCTATCCTTATAGTTTAAAAATATTTCTTTATATCTTATTTTCAAAAGTTTACAACCTTTTCTTTCACATTTAGCTCCTTAACCTTTCTCAAACTGATGGTGTGAAATAGAAATTCATCTCTATCTTTTACATATAGATAACCAAGCTTCTTAGCATAATTCTCTAACTAGTCCCTTCCTTTTCTCTGTTCTTCGATGCAACTTCTTTCATATAGAACGATCCATAAGTACATAAGCATATTGTGTTTCATTTTCCTTTTCTATTTTAAATATGTCTATTCCTATATAGGTAACATTCTGACAATTACTATGACTTTATAATAAATCTTGGTATCTAGTAGGGTATATCACTTTATTTTTTATATTGTATTT
>NW_016802961.1:5356-8174 GCF_001698545.2 Rhinopithecus bieti | reverse complement strand
CGGGCGGGCGGGGAGGAGGAGGAGCCGGGCGGGCTGGCGGGCGGCCGGGTGGCGGCGGCGGCATGGCGGAGCCGAGCGGGGCCGAGACGAGGCCCCCCATTCGGGTCACCGTCAAGACCCCCAAGGACAAGGAGGAAATTGTGATCTGCGATCGAGCCTCGGTCAAGGAGGTAGTACAGCAGGCGGGAGGCCGGGGGAGCGCGGAGGAGGGGTCTGCGAAGAGATGGGGGCCTCCCTCACGGTCTGGTGTCCCGGAGGGCCCCGGAGAGGAGAGCGGGGCCCAGCTGGGACTCCGAGGAGCTGAAGGGAAGTAGAGTCGGGTAGGGGGCGCCCTGCTAGGGGAGATCTTGGGGAGCGTGGCGCGTGTTGGGGGGCGGGTTTTGTCTTGTGGCCTGGGCTGGGGGCGTGGTGGAGAGTGAGGAGGGGACACCTTGCACCGGGAAGGGGGAAGGACCCTGGGTTTGAGGGGAGTGTGCCGGAGTGGGGGCCCAGGCAAGGTGCTAACCGAGAGAACGGGCCGGGGGCAGGCGGAGAGCGCCGGCGCCTACTCTGTGCCTCAGAGAACGCCCAGTGTTCTCTGAGCGACGGGGCTGTCGGGGGAGGATTTCCCTGTGCCCAGATCCTTCCCACTCTTTGAAATCGACGTGGTTACATTTGGTTCTCAGCTCTTCTGAGATTTACACGGTGTGCAGTAGGTGCTCAATAAAATCTTGTTGAATGAGGGACTGTTGCCTGTGCTCGCCACCCACTGTGGCCGCTCCATAATTTCACATAGGCGGGGCTTAAGATAGGCCATCTGGTTGGAAGAGAGGGATCTGGAAGCTGCCTCTGCTTAACAAGTGCACTGTTTCTACTTAAAGTGTGTGTTGTTTTGTTTTGTGTTGTGTTTTGGAGGGGCTGGTAGAATTTGGGAAGTCTAACTCCATCCTTGCTCCCTCCCTAACCACATAGAATTACTAAATTTCAGAATTTAAATACTGTACTGTTCCCTGCAAAGCTGAATTTGAAAATGGCTATCATTGAGTGACTATGTTTAGTTAAGAGCCTGGACTTTGGTGTCAAGACCTGAGTTCTGGTCTGCCTGTGGCAAGTTACCTTACCTCACTGATCCTCAGTTTTCTCATCTTTAAAATGGAGATAAGGCTGGGCGTGGTGGCTCACGCCTGTAATCCCAGCACTTTGAGAGTCTTAGTTGGGTGGATCCCCTGAGGTCAGGAGTTCAAGACCAGCCTGACCAACATGGTGAAACCCCATCTCTACTAGAAATACAATTAGCTAGGCATGGTGGTGTGTGCCTGTAGTCCCAGACACTCGGGAGGCAGAAGCAGGAGAATCACTTGAACCTGGGAGACAGAGGTTGCAGTGAGCCGAGATCGCGCCACTGCACTGCAGCCTGGGCGACAGAGCGAGACTCCATCTCAAGATAAAAATAATAATAAAATAAAATGAAGATGATAATATACTATATCTTTAACTCGTGAATAGGTAGTGCTCAATAACTGACATCTATTTGTTGTAGTTGTTACGAGAATGCTGGAAATAGAGAGGAGAGAAAATTGGGTCTCAGAAGGGTGAAGGTCCAAGGCTGTTGAAGGAGTTGGGGTGGGGGGAGGCTGCCCTGCCTCACAGAGAACTAGTTGGAGGGACTGAAGCTGGGAGGCAGATGGCAACAAGAGCTTTCTCAGGTGGGAGACTCTGGGATGGAGCTGAGAGAAGAGCCTCTCACTGGTTCATCTCCTTTGTTAAGAAAGGAGATGCTGGCCGGGCGCGGTGGCTCAAGCCTGTAATCCCAGCACTTTGGGAGGCCGAGACGGGCGGATCACGAGGTCAGGAGATCGAGACCATCCCGGCTAACACGGTGAAACCCCGTCTCTACTAAAAAAATACAAAAAACTAGCCGGGCGAGGTGGCGGGCGCCTGTAGTCTCAGCTACTCGGGAGGCTGAGGCAGGAGAATGGCGTAAACCCGGGAGGCGGAGTTTGCAGTGAGCTGAGATCTGGCCACTGCACTCCAGCCTGGGTGACAGAGCGAGACTCCTTCTCAAAAAAAAAAAAAAAAAAAAAAAAAAAAAGGAGATGCTTATTGCAGCTGGAGGAATGGCATCGAGACTACAGAAAGGACTTCCCATGACTAGAGATGAGAGCAAGAGAGTGCAGAAGCTGTTGAAGAAGAGTCAGGGTCCCTGGTAGGGGGAGTCCAGGCAGCCTCCACAGTGACCTCTGCCTCTTGATCACAGTTCAAAGAGGAAATCTCCCGGAGGTTTAAGGCTCAGCAGGATCAGCTGGTCCTGATCTTCGCAGGCAAGATCCTCAAGGATGGGGACACACTGAACCAGCACGGAATCAAGGACGGGCTCACTGTCCATCTGGTCATCAAGACCCCTCAGAAGTAAGTTCAGTAGCAGAGCAGATCCAGCTTCTGATTGGGCCTCCCCATCTAATACTTTCTCACTCATTGCTAGACCATACCCAGAGGGCCTAAGCTGAGGCCCAGGCAGGTAGCTCCTGGATGAATATGATCTCATCTCTAGGGGAAGGGAACCTGATTTACCACTCCCAGAATGCCCTGAAGACAGATAATACTAGCTCCTTTCTCCCTCTGCTGGTTTACTGACTGCCCTCCAGCCATCACCCCACTCCAGCCTCAGGGCTGCTAGGAGGGGGCTTGAGTTAAAATAGTAGTCCCGGCCGGGCGCGGTGGCTCAAGCCTGTAATCCCAGCACTTTGGGAGGCCGAGACGGGCGGATCACGAGGTCAGGAGATCGAGACCATCCTGGCGAACACGGTGAAACCCCGTCTCTACTAAAAAAATACAAAAA
>NW_016802961.1:0-1531 GCF_001698545.2 Rhinopithecus bieti | reverse complement strand
AGTTTTTGTATTTTTAGTAGAGACGGGGTTTCACCGTGTTAGCCAGGATGGTCTCGATCTCCTGACCTCGTGATCCGCCCGTCTCGGCCTCCCAAAGTGCTGGGATTACAGGCTTGAGCCACCGCGCCCGGCCAGCATTCTTTTTTTTAAAATCAATGTTGCCCTAACATGTTGCCATATATAATTTCAGGGCCCTTTGGTTTTTTATTTTTATTTTTTGAGGCAGAGTCTTGCTCTGTTGCCCAGGCTGGAATGCAGTGGCACAGTCTCGGCTCACTATAACCTCTGCTTCCCAGGTTCAAGCAATTCTCCTGCCTCAGCCTCCCTGGTAACTAGGACTACAGGTACATGCCACCACGCCCAGCTAACTTTTTGTGTTTTTAGTAGAGATGGGGTTTCACCATGTTAGCCAGGATGGTCTCGATCCCCTGATCTCGTGATCCACCTACCTCGGCCTCCCAAAGTGCTGAGATTACAGGCGTGAGCCGCTGCACCTGGCCATGGTTCTTTTTAAAAATTTAATTTTACATGAAACACATTCTATGTTTGTATGTTTGAAATTTCAAAAGTTGGCTGGGTGCGGTGGCTCACGCCTGTAATCCCAGCACTTTGGGAGGCTGAGGCGGGCGGATCACGTGGTCAGGAGATCAAGACCATCCTGGCTAACACAGGGAAACCCCATCTCTACTAAAAATACAGAAAATTAGCTGGGTGTGATGGTACGCGCTTGTAGTCTCAGCTACTTGAGAGGCTGAGGCAAGAGAATCGCTTGAACCCGGGAGGCAGAGGTTGCAGTGAGCCAAGATTGCGCCACTGCACTCCAGTCTGGGCGACAGAGCGAGACTCCATCTCAAAAAGAAAATTCAAAAGTTACACAAAGTAAACAAAACAGTATTCTAAAAAAGTATGGAAAAGTATATAGGCCAAAAAAAGGTTTACAGAAGGGATCCCTCTGTTTCCATCTCCCAGCCAGTTCTTTTCTACCTCAGTGGTAGCTAATGTTAGTGTTTTGTTTATTTTCCTAGATATATTTAATATTTGCAAATAAGACATAGGTAGAGTTGTAGCCTTTACAAACCCCTCTCCTATTCTTTTTCTCTCCAGAGGTAACTACTATGCTGAAGTTGAAACTGGGGTTTATCATTGTGATTCTTTCATTATCTATGTATATGTCTATAAACATCTTATATTGTCATATTTTTAAATATGACGTGGTACCTTGCTGGTCTTATTATTTTGACTTGCTTTTTTTTTTTTGAGATGGAGTCTCACTCTTTTGTCCAGGCTGGAGTGCAGTGGCGCAATCTCAGCTCACTGCAAGCTCCACCTCCTGGGTTCAAGCGATTCTCCCGCCTCAGCCTCCTGAGTGGCCAGGACTGCAGGCATGCACCACCACGCCAGGCTAAGTTTTTTTTTGAGACAGAGTCTTGCTCTGTTGCCCAGGCTGGAGCGCAGTGGCGCGATCTTCGCTTACTGCAACCTCCGTCTCTTGGGTTCACGCCATTCTTCTGCCTCAGCCTCCCAAGTAGCT
>NW_016802960.1:0-1781 GCF_001698545.2 Rhinopithecus bieti | reverse complement strand
TTTTTTGAGATGGACTTGTGCTCTGTACCCTAGGCTGGAGTGGTATAGTGGCACAATCTCAGCTCACTGCAACCTCCACCTCCCGGGTTCAAGCAATTCTCCTGCCTCAGCCTACTGAGTAGCTGGGACTACAGGCACTCGCCACCACACCTGGCTAATTTTTGTATTTTCGGTAGAGATGGGGTTTCACCATGTTGGTCAGGCTGGTCTTGAACTCCCGACCTCATGATCTGCCCACCTCGGCCTCCCAAAGTGCTGGGATTACAGTCAGAAGCCACTACACCCAGCCCATATTTGGGATTTTTAATGGAAACATTTTCTCCCCATAAAATTTCTGGGAATTTTACAGTCTTATCTGGGGAAAGATATTTAAATCTACTTCTAGCTTTCAAAATTAGTAAGTTTGAGGTCATACAAATGGCCTGAGGAAGTGGAAAATAGAAGTTTCCATAAGGAACTGGAATCAGAATTCCTGAGATCAGAATGCCAGAATCACTATCTCAGAATCTTGAGGGTGTGGGTATGCCTGGAAATTGGGACTTGGGATTTTACAGATCTCCAAAACTGGAATCATTGGAGAGCTTCTTCAAAATGCAGTATTTCTACAGGCTTTTCTGTGTCTGGATTTCAAGGTTGCTTTGGAATCCACTCCTCAAATTTGCAGATTTGAAGGGTGTGCCTGGAGTCAGATTTCCAGACCCTATTCCTCATAGTCTGGGAAACAATCAGTCCAGTCCCCAGGGGGAGAGGTTGCTGGCTGCTGGGAGGGAAAGGGGATATTTGCAGGAAACTCTAGGGTGGAAATGGGCAGGTGTTGGTGCTAGGGGTGTCTCCAGGAAGGATGGGGAGGGAGGGGGAACGGGATGGGACAGGACATGGTGGGGAGGGGGAGGGCACACGCGCTACCAACCTGAAGGTGTGGCTGGGAGGATCACAAATAGAGGATTCTACTGGGGTGGAAAGGAAATGATGGAAACACCAGGCTCACCGGGAGGAGAGCTGTTGGCCATGTTATCATTAATAATCAGCATCCCTGGTGTTTGGCAATTTTATAAAAGGCTTTCCTTAACCGTAACTACAATTGTCTTAGGATGAGGATAACTGAGCACAGTGGCCACAGGTGAACCTGATGTGAGACACATGCATTTGGGGCTCTATGGCACCTGGGAGATAGTGTGGATAGTAGCTAAGCACATAGCATGTGGGGTTGAACAAATCTGCTTATGCATCCTATCTTTGTTGCTTAGTAGCCATGTGACCTTGGACAAGTAACGTCTCTGTGCCTTGGTTGTTTTTTATCTATAAAATGGGGTTGGGGATGCCTATCTCATAGGGCTCCTATGAAGATCAAATGAAACCGCACCTAAAATACACAGGGCCTGGCCCAAAGAGTGTTCAGGAAATGTTAGCAAGTGTTCCTGCTGTGACCTGGCGTTGGGTGGGAGAGGATCCATGGCCCTGTGTCCTTCCGGAGCTTCGTTACATAACTCCACCCCTGTCTTCCAAGCCTGTCCTACTCACCACCCAGCAGGAAACTCCACATCCCTTCATTCAGCCAGGGAACACCCAGCTGCCCTGGGTAAGGACTGTGGGGTCCCAGATATGAACAGGTTCTGATCACTGTTCTGCAGGGAAGGGGAAAGCACATGCGAACACATATAAACAAGCGCCCAGCCGGGCGCAGTGACTCAAGCCTGTAATTCCAGCACTTTGGGAGGCCAAGGTGGGTGGATCACGAGGTCAGGAGGTCTCCCCGTCGCTACTAAAAATACAAAAAATTA